>NC_056751.1:46254404-46416904 GCF_019279795.1 Protopterus annectens | reverse complement strand
TCATTTCTGTAAGAAGCTTCTTTTATATGACCTCAAGTTAATTTGTGCAGAATAAAAAAAACAAGGACATAGGATGAAATATTTTCACTTCATCCATAATAAACAAGAAGAATTTAAGAGCACATTATGTCTGTTTAAGCACAGAAGACCAAGATGTCCTGCAAAGGAACACACAGAAAAAAATTGCATATTCATGGTCCTACAAAAGTGCAATTCAAAAGCCTCATACCTCCATCTTCTGAAGGTTTGTTATGCCACTCTATCATGTGACAAGCAGGAGAGGTCTGTATATCAATAGCTCAGTGTCAACATGAATCAATTTGATGAACAGCAGCATTCTCAAATCTTAATCTGAGGAACACTAAGGTGAGACTAAGACATAGCGGAAAGGCATTGCCATCCATAGCTGCTTTAATAACTACAGCATGCAGCAATAAAATAAGGGTATAAACCTGTCAGAGGTTTGTCATTACAAATCCATTAAACATAAAAGCAGGTCCACTTAAAATGTTTCTCCTGGTTCACTAGGAGAAATTAAATGTCATATCATAATAAATACAAATATAAGCTGTATATATAATGATAAAACAATGATGTAACCTTCATAGCTAGAAAAAAAACATACCAGAAAAAATAAAATGGCAAGCTTCTAATAGAAAATAATAAAAAGCTATTTGTTATAAAAAACATTTTATTATACAAAAAAGTAAAAGGGACTGCTTAAAAATGATTTTGATTGATTTTTTATTATTACTGTTAATGTGCAGGGAATGTAAATGCAACCAGTATCAGTACACCATATAAAGATATATACCATCAGAATTTTTAAAATGACAGAATTGTTAAATACGTTATCCTATTTTTTAAAAGTTTTATCAGACTTATTGTTGATTTTAACGGATTCTAATAGCCATTTGAGTAAATGGGCCTGGATTGCTAGGAAAATTATATTTTCCAAAGAATGTTTGCTGACCAATAACTTTTTGTCAGTGTCCCTGAAGAAATATTTTTCTGTGATTGTACATTTCAACAAGCAAAATACTATCAGCTTAATTAGTTATTTCTGTTTTTACTGACAGCTCTGTCACAGATGCTGTTGACCAATCTTTGCCCTACACTGTCAACTTGTTTTACTCCCCATAGGGGATGCTATTCACTATTATTCTCTGCATGTTACTGGATTTATTCACTAGCAGTCAAGCTTAAAAAGTATAGCCAGTCCATAAATGACAATATGTACCTTCCTACTTGCTAATGAAACATGAGAGGGCTATATTTCCCCTTTCTGTTTTATCCCATAATTAGAATCTCATCCACTTAGATACTATACCCCTTAAACTCTGGATTTTTTTCTGAAAATACCAGGTAGAGGACTTTTGCACATGCAGATGACCTGGTCCAGCACACACATTGCTTGGTTTACTGAAATTATTAGCTTTTAACATTGCCTGGCCTGATCATCTTATTTCTGTCATACAGATACAGAATTTGTAGAGAACCTGCAGTTCTGTCCACTTTCCTGAGCATAAATTGAGATGATCCCTAGATTTTGTATTGAGTATAGTATAACCTTAATGCTAAAGGTCATAACTAGAAGGAGAGAAGCTCTCATTTACGTCTGACGAAGTGAAACTGCTAGCAGCAGCCCATATTAATTAATGCACTACATCAGAATGCTATTATCATTTTCTGTATAAGCAGTTCATGTAAATTACATTAGTCTTACTAAGTATGCAATTAAACATCTCATGGATGATCTAAATAATGTTGCCAGACATATGCTCACACACACACACACACACACACACACACACACACACACACACACACACACACACACACGGACACGCGCACACGCACACACACACGCGCACACAGGAACACTCGAAAGTAATATTACTACGTTTTATAAAATTGCCCCAAAATCTAAAATCTATGCAAGAGTAAAATGCCATCCATTTACATGTTTTGCCCTTTGAGTCAGACCATTCCTTGGGATTGTTACACTGCAGTTGGATTTCTTTGTACATGTAAAACATTACCTGCTCCTGCTGTATTCAGGTAGCCTCTGTTATCAATGTAAAACATTACCTGCTCCTGCTGTATTCAGGTAGCCTCTGTTATCAATGTAAAACATTACCTGCTCCTGCTGTATTCAGGTAGCCTCTGTTATCAATGTAAAACATTACCTGCTCCTGCTGTATTCAGGTAGCCTCTGTTATCAATGTAAAACATTATCTGCTCCTGCTGTATTCAGGTAGCCTCTGTTATCAATGTAAAACATTATCTGCTCTTGCTGTATTCAGGTAGCCTCTGTTATCAATGTAAAACATTATCTGCTCCTGCTGTATTCAGGTAGCCTCTGTTATCAATGTAAAACATTACCTGCTCCTGCTGTATTCAGGTAGCCTCTGTTATCAATGTAAAACATTACCTGCTCCTGCTGTATTCAGGTAGCCTCTGTTATCAATGTAAAACATTACCTGCTCCTGCTGTATTCAGGTAGCCTCTGTTATCAATGTAAAACATTACCTGCTCCTGCTGTATTCAGGTAGCCTCTGTTATCAATGTAAAACATTACCTGCTCCTGCTGTATTCAGGTAGCCTCTGTTATCAATGGGAAATTAGCTGAAATGTCATTCCTTTAGATGTGGCAACAAACAAATAAGCCTTTTCACAGTTTGCAAGTGCTCCTATCACATCTTTTTTTCCATGTTACTTATATTGACTTTAGTTTCTGTCACCTTCCCTTCTACTGCCTTCTGTGCCCTCTTAATTTCCCTCAATTGCATCTTTATAATTCTGAGATAGTTTCATAACTTTATGGATATCCACGTTATTTACATTACTGTGTAAAGCTGAGTGATTTCATTTTCTCTTCGCTATTTTAAAATTTCCTATTTATTTGAAGTTTAATGATTGGGATCCCACAAGACTACTTTTATTCGCTACTTGGAAAGTACATAAAATAAAGGAAGGCAACAGAACTGATGCATAAGATATATGAACATTGCAGTAATGCATTATAACACATTACTGGTTTGTATGAACAAAGTAGATTATGGATTAAAAATTATTCTGGTGTGGCAGCTAAGGATATGTGGGAAGAGATTAAATAAAAGATAATACAAATACTGAGAAAAGGGAAGTTCTGTTATTGGGATATCAATAGTAAGATATAAGCAGTTAAAATGTTTGTAGCCCCTTTAGTCATATACATGGGTCAGACATATTTTTATCAACCAGAGAAGTTGTGGATAGCAATTACTAAAGAGCTGAAGGACTTTATCGGGGGGGGGGGGCAAGAGTCAAGTGGGATAAGCTGATTCTTCCAATAGAATAAGGCGGAATGGGATTAGCGGATTACCCGATTTGACAGGGTATTTCAGAGCAACACAGTTAAGTCTCCTATACATAGCACAAGCAGAAAACTATAATTCAAAGTAGAAAGAGATGATGATGAAACAGGGGAGAAGCTCAAGAAACAAGGATAGACTGGGATTTTGGATGCAGACCTTTAAGGAGAATAACAATAATCATACAGAATATTATATTCATAAAGTAGTAGAAAGTATTCTAAGAACTAATCCAACACAGGAATGGAAAAAGGAGATTCTGCCAATATGGATGACTGCAATTAGGTATACAGACAATAGGCAAGAGGGGACTAGAATTTATTGGAGAAAACTGGGAAAGGAACCAAAGTATTGGGAGCAAATCACTAGAGAGGGAAAAGTAATAGAATGGGAAAACTCCAAGAATTTATTTGGACTACAGGTTAGAGATTGCCTCCCTTATCAAGGACTGATAGAGTTTAGGCAAATAGAAAAAAATAGGGGACTCCTAAACAAAATACCAGCACTGGTAGAGTTTTTATTAGAATCTAGAACAGAAGATGTTGTTTAGAAAGGAATAATTAGTACAGCATATAAAATATTGCATGATAACTCTAAGAATCAATCAGAGGAGGTTAGAAAGGATTGGAAAGAGAGACTGGATAAGTAATTCACAAAGAAACAATTGTGGGATATATGTATGTCTCCCAAATATGCACTAAAGTCTAGAAGATTTAGAATCTTTGCTTGGAAGTGTTTACATAGGTATTTTTATACCTGAAGTAGACACCAAAAGTTTTTCCTCAGGTAGACAGCAAATGTTGGAAGTGTGACGGGGAAGAAAGATGTAACTGGGAACATATTTTCTGGGATTATAATGAGTTGGCAGATTTAAAGACTCCCTGCAGACTGCTCTGTCAGAAAAGTTAGGTAAGCAAACTGGTGTAACTAAGGAAATGATTTTTTGAGCTATGATACAGAATTGGAATTGCCTAGACATAGTAAGACCTTGTTGAGTCTAATTATGGTAGCTGCCAAAAAAAGAAATTAGTAGAAAATGGAAATAAATGTCTAAGTCAACTGTACTAGAAGTAGCAAATATAGTAACAGAGATAAAACAACTTGGATTGGGATCCTTAGAAAAGGGAAGGAGCAAATTGCATAGGAAAAATTTGGAATTGTGGGAACAATAGATGCAGAGGAGGAACGAGGTATAAAAGAAGGCAGGATTTGAATGAGCTATGTAATGTTTGACAATGACTGCATAGATTATAAGTGATGTATAATGTTTGCAATTATGGTTGTGTCATCATGGCTTGCAATGTATAATGTTTGCAACTGAAATTATGCTGGTATGGCTTATTTTCATTTATATAAATGTAAAATTCCCTATGTCATACATGATCATTTAATAAAGATGTTTTGTGTTTAATAAAAAAAGCAGGATAGATATTAGAGATAGATAACACAATGTAGAAAATATATGTTAAGACAAAAATAAGATTAATAATCTGCTAAAGCAAGTTTTAATCACCATAACTAAGACTAACACTAACTTAACTATCATACAAGACACAGTATTTACAATACGTATAGAGCTGGTTTACAGCTCAACAGGGTAAGGTGTTGGCTAGATGCTGTTACCGAAGTGAGGATGAGATGGCTTGTTACTACTAATGGTGACAGTGGCGCAATAGGTAGCATACTCACCTTTGGTGCAGAAGGCTGTGGGTTCTATTGCTACACCTAGTAGTTCAACTGCAAACACTGCAGTTCATCATAAAGGTGGTGCTGCATTGCTGAGTATGCTGTCCTTCAGATAAGAAGTTAAACTGTGGTCCCATTTACTTGAGTTAGTGATAGCTCAGGTGTATTTAAAAGATCCTACAGCATCTATTGAAAAGAATAGGGGAAGTTCACTGATGCCCTGGCCAAATTTCCCCTAGTAATGTAAACACCAGCTTGGGTCTTCCCTAAAAAGAGCCCACTATTCTAGAGGGACTCACCCGGTCAACACATAATAAATAAATGGCACACACTCTGTAGAAGCAGGAACAAGAAACTCTTTTCTTGGAGAAAGAGCAGAAGAGGCATATGTTCTTCAAAATGCATTTCATTCTTTGTCTAAATTAATGTGATCTTGCAGTTAGTATATATACTACATATATACATGTATATGAATATATATATACATATATATATAAAGTGGTATGGGAAGACAAAGTCACCCACATGGGAGAATGCAGAAGGTTGCCTAACCAGGCCTTGTGTATGTTAGTAGTATCACTTTTACATTGGTATCATGAGGTTTTACATATGTTTTCAGTTGTGTTTTTAATGGATATTTCCTTAGTTTTTTATCTATGGTGTGTTTATTGTTTTAGTTAATGGTGCTGTGCACTTTCATTGTCTGCAGTCCTATTTCAATATAGCACAGTGGAAGCATTAGAAAGTTATAGTATGGGGGTCACCTTATGCTTAAGTGTATATGACTCTACATGGGCTTGTCTCTTCTGATGCTGGAAATCACTGCTGTGAAATTCAAGCCCTGACAACGTTGACATGCTATTAAAGTAATCAGACATATTTTCAAAATGGAACCATGGATACTAATGTCAAAGCAGGCACCTTCAGATATTGTTACATGAAAATATTTAGCATTGCTAAGGTAGCTATTAAAATAGTGCAAACTACAGGCAGTACACTAACTTTCTGATGAAATTTCTGAATGTAACATATATCTCTTTTTCTGCTACATTCTTTTCAAAACAAAAATGTCCATACATTAACAAAATTGTTGGCATCTTTCTCCAATTACAGGTATTTCACTCAGTGGTACCTGCATATAATAGCAATATGTCTGACAACAGCGTCGGTTAAGAATTTGCGATTTTTTTTGTACCTCTCTAGCTTAAACTATCATGGCACACACAGTACATTAATAAGTATATTGCTTTCATAATTATTGTTCCTCTTACTCCCATGTCAGTTTAAAAGCCATCACAATCAGTAGCACATCTAAGTAGTTTTTGTACCTATCTGCCTTGAATGTTTATAAATATGTATCAGTGCTAATTTTGTGCAGCTGAACAACAGTGTAAATAAAAGTCTGTACTCTGCTCTCTTAAGCTGCATAAGCTGTAGATATGATAGTTCATACATTTCTGAATGAGCCCCAATAAGCTGCATAAGCTGTAGATATGATAGTTCATACATTTCTGAATGAACCCCAATAAGCTGCATAAGCTGTAGATATGATAGTTCATACATTTCTGAATGAGCCCCAATAAGCTGCATAAGCTGTAGATATGATAGTTCATACATTTCTGAATGAACCCCAAGTACTTATCAGCTTTAACCATCTGTAATGAAAAACAATGGGCATTTGGACAGATACATCAAAATTCTAAATAAGCATTTTTACAGGGAGGCACCCCCCCCCCAAGCAATTCCTATGGGTGCAGCTTTGCCCCCCTCATTGCCACTTACTGATATATTTTCATACTGAGGTCACTCCAGCTCAGAGGATCATTGCTAAAACATGAAAACAATAACTGACCTCTCACCACTACCCATCATTTTCTGTGGGGAATGAACACAGCACAGGCAAATAATATTTTGAATTAACAGCACTTAAGAAATGGCAAACAAAAAATGAAAGGTAAACCTAAATAAAGATATGGCTGTGAAGACAAATAACAAAAGCAAACCTGGATCGACCATTGATCACACAGCACCTATGCATAGGACCATTTTTTAACAGAAAGATTGTTTGTCTCCTTTTTAATCTATAGAGAGCACTTTCCTTCCAAACTAAACACAGTAAGCTATAAAATGCAGGCGAGGTATGCAAATACATAGAGACAAGAGACAGGTAGACAACATAATCCCATAGCCTGTCTAAAGTATCAGGCTGTTAAAATGCTACTGACCACATCTTGGAGCAGTAGCAAGGCTTGCCTTAATGCAAACGTTGATAACTACACTAGTAATCACTTCCTGCTGTTATATACCTGATATTGCCTGTATCTTAGATGATTGCACAGCTGTTTCTACTGTGTTGCTGTACCAACAGTTTATTTCTATGTCTAATGCCAATGTTAACCACATAAATCCATCTCAGCTCCATCCCATTTTAGTGGAGATCCAGTTAGAAAAGCTCCACTGCACAACAATTCAGGCAAAATGACTCTTTAAGTGTGTACATGGGTGTCACTGCATTCAGGACTAGCATTTAAATGTCATTCACATGTTCTTCCAACTTACTCCAAACAGGAATTAAATGAAAAGTTATAGTACTTATTCATTAGTGTCATCGCTGGGTACTGGCACTTCTTGTACCTCTATTTTCCACGTATAAGCAACTGTTCCCTGTTTATTGTTATTTTCTGTCGTTAAAAGTTATTACTGACAGTTTGGTAGACATGCCTGCATTGCCAATAAGGAATGTCAAGAAATGTTCATGAAATGTACACATCACAGAAAGCTATGCATCTACATTAACAAAATGAGTGCCACATCTCAGAACTACACACGCATTATACGGGTACAGATTTCTGGGACAAAAGCCACTGGTTCTTTTATTTTAATTTCACAGAACCAGAAATTGCTACCGGCTGTGATTTATTTTTCATCTTTTGAGGATTTCCTTCAAGAAACTGGTGTATTACTTTCTTTTGGATCTAGAGTATCAAAATGAAGTTAATATTACTACAGTAGACAGCATTATAAGCTAAAGCTGACATGATGCAATATCAACTTTCACAAGGAACATAAAGAGAAAGATTTTTGCAGGGGAGTAAATCCTTTACCTCCCTTATATGATTACTGTGCATCCAAACCCCCATCTTTCTAAATATATTAACTCTGAGATCACTGAACCTTGGTAGTGAGGAGAAAACGTCCTTAACTCAATGTTATGATCTCATAAAATTCAAACCCCAATTTATAACTTCAAACATCACCAAATCCTGTTCAAAACAAAGCAGCATTAGTATAAGCAATGTATCCCCTTTCTTTTACCTGATTAAATAATAACTTACTGATAAGGAAAGCAAGTTGGACTGATTTTATTTTCCCTTTCATTTTGCCTGTTTTAATTTATAGAAAAAATATGGGAAAAACTTGAACTTTTTAACTGAATATTCTAATGCTTTACGGAAAACAGTTTAGATTTCTTTTTTCACCTCATGGGACCCTGTGTTATGGCTGTTCTACCTTCAACCATTTGATACATTTGTTCTAGAGGGATGTGAACTGTCTATCTCCCGGGCTTGGGGGAGGTCTATAACTCATTTAGTCCTGTAGAGTAATCCCATTTGGTCCTCTGTTCCCCAGGAAGTGTTGGAAAGTAGGGGGCTGGTCAGGTTGCTGGTCCTGGGGAGTAGCCTACACTTTTTCTACAGGATCTTCTCCTTCCTTCTCATCAGCTTGACTGAGTCCTAAGATCACCATTTCCCAAGCAAAAGCATGACTCTGCACACCAAATTCCCCTCAATTATACAGTGCAGATGCATCGTTAACAGTGTAGGCTCGGTAAGCTCAAACTCCTGCAGGTGAATACCTAGCGCTAGGTGTCATCCATGTGGCAAGCCAGAGCTACCCCCCCAAGGATGAGTAAGCTGATAGCAGCCAATCACTCCTATCCACCTCAGTCTGCTCCTGTGGTGCCAATCACTCCCATCCACCTCAGTCTGCTCCTGTGGTGCCAATCACTCCCATCCACCTCAGTCGATGTACATACACAGCGAATCACGTAAACGGCGAAAATCAAACCGCCGAACATGTTTCCTAGCTAGCAGCGTGGTGGTGGGGATAAGGAAATATATCTTTTCCCCACTGTAGTACAGTCTCGGAGTTGGTATATTTAAGAAGGTGTGTGTGCGGGGTGCAGGGGGGCTTGCCCCTGTGCATAAGCGTGTTAATGTATTTTTTTTTTAATTTTGTACTTACCTGTGTGGCACGTTTTGCTGACGAAACACGTTCGGCATTTTGATTTTCGCCATTTACGTGTTTCGCTGTGTATGTACATCGACCTTTATGTGTCAATGTACATACATTTGTGTTTTAGATCTTTCGGGGTTTTAATATAGACCTAAATTCATCTGTATGTTGGTGAATCCATACCTGTGTTTCCAGAAATAAATGATGGCTTGCACCTAATAAATGCTTACTTTTCAACATGTATCAGTTATTCCAGTTCCCTTTTGTACATGAGCCCGAGCCAGATACCTTTGGGGTACTCTGTTTACAGAGATGAGCTGATTTACTTATTATTTAATAGGGCCATGGATTATACAGGTTCATAGGTGTGTACTAGGCTAATGGCCCTAGATCCTTTACAAACCTAGCCCATAGGATTACCCTGACATTGTGCCACCCGACCTTAGTTCCCAGTGGCTCTGTTGAGTAGAGCCACTGGAGTGATCTCTCGGGTGAATTTTCTATTTCCCATCCACTCATCAAGGTTTCTCTTGAAGAGGGCCAGTGAGGTGCTCTGTTTGACATGTATGAGAAGTCTATTCCATAGCAAGGGCAGTCTCTGGGTTATGAACCTGTCCCTCCAGCATGTTCTGCTGATTGTGGTAATGAGGTTGAGGTCACTGGAGCATGTGGTGCGGAGGGATTGGGATTTCTTTAAATACAGCATTTCTAACAGAGCTGGGGCAGACATGGCTTTGTATGTCAAGCAGAGATCACCTCTAAGTAGGCGATATGAGACAGAGAATAGTTGGAGTTTTTTGAGTCTGTCCATATAGGACAAGTGTTTAAGACCTAGGATCCTCTTTGTGAGGTACTTTTGTGGCCTCTCCAGTTGTTGCAGGTGTCTAGTGAGGTACATGCTAAATGGGGCATTGTACTCGATGATTGGCCTAATGAGGGAAGAGTAGAGGGAGACAATGACCTCTTTCTTCCTGGATGCAAAACCCTTAGTAATGAGATGTACCACATAGAAGGACTTTCTGACCACAGTGGCAATGTGGTGGTCAAAAGAAAGGATGCTGTCAACCTGTATTACCAGATCTCTTATAACACCTTCTGGGTTCAGTGGGCTACCATCAACGTGGTAATTCATGGGAACTGGGTTTTTCCCAAAGGGGATGACGACACATTTTTTTGGCATTGAGCTTATGGCCATGGTTCTGACACCAGTCGTTGGTCTCAGTGAGGCCTTTCTGTAGGATCTCAACATCACATGGGGAGTTAATAATAGCTTCTAACTTGCAATCATCTGCGGACTTTGTCAGCCAGAGACCCTTTGTGTTGGCCTGGATTTCAGAGAACTAGACAGCAAACAGGAGAGGACCCAGGACCAAACCCTGTGGGACTCCACTCATAACTGGTTGGCAGTCTGACTTGGAGTCCGCTACTTTCACACTGTGGGTTCTATCTGTGAGTCAGTTTGCAACCCACCTGGTGATATAGGGGTTGATGCCTAGCTTAGTGAGTTTTTCTATGATTCCTGAATGGGGAATGGTATTAAATGCTCTGGCCATATCAAGGTAGACTGCATGAACCACCTTGCCTTCATCCACAGCTCTGGTGACTGACTCAAAGAAGTCGACCAATTTAAGCAGGCATGATCTACCCTTCATAAAGCCAAACTGTGTAGGATCCAGAGTTTGGAGATTCCCTATATCCTTGTTTATTAGGTCCATGATGATGAATTACATTGCTTTGCATATCAGACTTGTCAGGCTAATGGGGCGATAGTTCCCAGGGTCTGTAGTCACTCCTTTGTGGAGAGGGATGACTGTAGCAGTGCACCATTTTGTAGGGACAAAGCATGAGGTGAGGCTGTGATTCAACAGGGCACACTAGTGAGGTGCCAGTTCACGCTGTAGTTCATGTGGAACACAGCCAGGGATATTGTCAGGTCCCATGGAAGCTGTATTCTTGGCCTTGGGCAGTGCCATTTTAACCTGTGCAGCAGTAATTCTGGTTGCCTGGCAACCTACTGGTATTGTGATTGGTCCTTTGGGGGGGTAAAGTTGGCACTGAATCTGTTGGCCAGTATATTGGCAATATCTGTTGGCTTGGTATAGGAGGTACCATTGTGCAGTAGCTAAGAGCAAATCTGGGTATTACCATGGAGATTCTTTACATAACTATGGAAGGCCTTGTGGTTGTCTTTACTATCTGCTGCAATTCTGTTTTCATAGCTAGCTTTAGAGGATTTGATGAGGGATCTCAACTTTTTGTTGAGGCTGATAAGGGAGTTTTTTCCAGTGTTGGGACTTCATCTTTTTCTGCATCAGTTTCCTCCTTCTGTTGCAGAGTTTGTTTATGGCAGGGGACTACCAGATTGGGTTCCTTTTTTTAGAGGAGAGCATTTTGGTTCTATTGGGTATGGTGAGATCCATGCATTTGTGTACGTATTTCTACAGTGCATTGGTGTATGATTCAGCGGTCATGCAACTATTCTCCATTTGCATGGGTGCCATGAAGTTAGCCACCTCTGTTTTTAGGAGCCCAAAGTTAGCTTTGGAGAAGTTTTTCATAGTGGTTAGCTTTGGGAGGGGGTGGGGTGGGAAGGATGTGTTGGATCTAACCAGGGAGGAGTTAACTACTGGTGTAGAGCAATGGTCACCCATGTTAGTAATGACCAGGTCAAGGATGTTGCTACCGCTAGTGGGGGTAAAAATGAGCTGGTCCAGGGCATTTGAATTAATGAATTCCAGGAAATGTTGGGCAAGTGTATTGGTACATGAGTAGTTTTCACATTTAATGGAGGGGTAGTTGAAGATGCCCAGTATGAGA
This sequence comes from Protopterus annectens, assembly GCF_019279795.1. Classification (NCBI taxonomy): domain Eukaryota; kingdom Metazoa; phylum Chordata; order Ceratodontiformes; family Protopteridae; genus Protopterus; species Protopterus annectens. The sequence goes on along the minus strand of NC_056751.1, from coordinate 46,404,809 downwards.
GTGTTAGGTTGGACCCTAATATTATCCAATGTGCTTAGGAACGTGAAGTGTGAGTCTTGGGACATTGTTGGGAACCTATAGTAGGCTACGACCTGAATCGCTTTCTTACCCAGTGTTAGCTGCACCTGAAGTATCTCTGATGCGTTATGTTGGGCTGCCAGTCTGGAGGTGTGCTCATCCTTTATGAATATGGAAGCACTACCACCTTTGGAGCTTCGGTCCAAGTTCTGGGGATGAAAGGTGTGGAATGAGTTATAGCCTGGTAGTGCAGGGGTGCTTTCTGCTGCCTTGAACCAGGTCTCTGTTACAGCACAAATGTCGATGTCCTCTATTTTAAGGAGTGCTTCAAGTGTGTGCATTTTTAGATTTAGACTTCTAGCGTTGAGCAGCATGACCCTCAGACTGCATTTGTTTGTAGCTGTTACGGTGGCAATTTGGTCTTTGGAACACTGCCTAAAAAAGGCGCTATAGGGGTGGCAAGAGCCTTGGCCAGTATCCGGAAGCCCAGGGGGTGACAGATGCAGGCCATCTCTGGCAAAGCATCGAGGTCTGTTAATCATGTCATCCCAGGCAGACAGATACTGGATCCCCTTAGAATAACACTAGAAACTTAGCCAATTGTTGAAATCGATAATTTTCTGCTTGTGCTGTGGTATCATTCCAGGTGATGGTAGGAGGCTGCTCAGGGCTAGGGTTATTCCCACCTGGGCTACATAATCTGAGAGCTCCTCCATGTCTCTTTTCATGTAGTCCAGGGCGGTACATCTCAGGTCATTCACACCCGCATGTACAATGACAGCGTCATATTTGTACCTGTTGTTGAGGGACCTTAGTGCGTGCGTTATGTGGCAGATCCTGGCACCTGACAGGCAGCTGACTGTTACTTTTTCTTTATTCAACCTAGTGAGTGGGACATCAGAGTGTGTTACTATCGAGTTACCTATGACTAGTGTGTTGGGCATGCTGTTCTGCCTTAGGGGCTTTGGTTGAGTGGCACACTGTTTAGGAGAGTTGTGTGTCTTGCGATTAGTGTTGTTTTATGGTGGTTGAGTGCATTTCTGCCTTGGCAGTGTCTGCTGCTTGGGTAGATTTTTATCAGTGTTGATGTTCAGGATGACAGCAAATGTAATGACAATGTCTAAATCTAACATCATTTGCAAATTAATATAACAGCAGAATTGGAGCAGTAATACGCCAAACTGTCTGTACTGCACTGTGGAACTTGTACAAGACCTAATCCTCCTTTTGTTGGTCACACTGCATTCATTGGTCCAGAGTACTGTCTGTAAAAGTGTGAGAAAGCACACACCAAGCTGGTGTAGAGTCTGAATGTTACCCTGCATGTGTTTACAGATATACATTCCATCTGGTGATGTGTCTGAGTGTTGCCATGCATGTAGTTAGACATCCACACACACAGCTTGTGTAATGACTGAATGTTAACATGCATGTTTTTACACACACACACACACACACACACACACACACACACACACACACACACACACACACATATATATATATATATATATATATATATATATATATATATATATATATATATATATATATATATATATATAGGGTTCGTGGTCTGCACTCTTGTGGGAGGAGGGGAGGAGAGGCTGGACTCTGCCCTTCTGAGCTGGGAATTTCTGGTTAAAGGCTTATAGTGCCTGCATATTTGAACTGCTTCTTACTGAAATTGGTACACCTTGTTTGCTGTAGCATAGACTAGATCCAGGCCTGCTGAATCTAGCTTTGTTTGTATAACTTGAGCACTAATCCAGGTATTCTTTAAAGTATTCAATTGTATTTATTACTGCTTGGTAGTAACTTGATTAAAGTGTAGCTATCATTCTAAGTCACATTAAGTAGGTTAGTGGTCTGCACTCTTTGTGGAGAGGAGGGCTGGACTCTGCTTCTGAGCTGGGAATTTCTGTTTAGGCTTATATAGTGTGCATGTTTTGAACTGTTTTTTCTTAAAATTGGCACTTGCTTGTTTATAGTAGCATAGACTAGATCCAGGCCTGCTGAATCTAGCTTTGTTTGTATTGTTGTTGTTTTTGTTGTTGTTTTCCCCTGAAACGCTTTCCACAGCGTGGCTTTTGGCTTTCGCCTCTCCTAGTTTGATATCTGCATTGCTTACTGTACTTATTTCTTTGTTTTTTTGAAGAAAGTTTTAAATTTAGTTTTTTTTGAGTTGTTTTTTGTTAACACATGCATTTAAACATTGCATTGCTTTTATCTAAATCAATTATATATATCAGCACTAAAAAATTAAAAGCAAAACACAAAACAAAAAACCCCCTTGACCCCCTTTGCCCCCCCCCTTTTTTTTTTTTTTTTTATTAGGAATTTTTTTACTATTTATATTCTCCAAAGTCACTATGTCAATCTCCTCTCCCGTCCAGCTGGTGAATCTGGGAATCTTGAGGCAATCTTACAACTGCCTCATGTACACAGACAACCCTCTCCTCCTCCCAACAAATTCCAACACATGTGAGAGATGCAACCATACAGCCAAACTGGAGGCTAAGCTCTCTCAACTCAGTAGTGGCGTAACCAGTCAGGAGGAGAAGGAAACCACACTCACTACAATTCCAGTCTCACATAGACCTACCACGACAGCAAACCAAGCACATAAACACACAAAAACGTACTCGAGGCTCTAAATAAAAATCTACCTACGCAGCAGAGACCTCCAAAGCAGACACCCAAGCAACCGCTACCCCAAAACAAAACATGTGCAACACATAGCTCACAAAGCCAGTGTGCTGAACAGTCACAGCCCTTAAGGCTAAACAACACACCTGATACACTTGTAATAGGTGACTCTATCGTCAGGCACACTGACATCCCGCTCACCAGGCTGAACAAGGAGAAGGTCACAGTGAGCTGCCTGTCAGGCGCTAGGATCCGCACATAACACAAGCACTCAGGTCACTCCAAGGCAAGTACAAATATGACTCAGTCATTGTCCATGCTGGTGTGAATGACCTGAGACGCACTCCCTGGACTACATGAAAAGAGACATAGAGGAGCTCTCTGAGCATGTAGCCCAGGCCGGTATGACCCTGACCTTGAGTAGCATCTTACCCTCACCAAGAATGATGCCACAATATGAAGACAAGATGATCAATTTCAACAATTGGCTTAAGTATTGGTGTCATTCAAAGGGGATCCAATGCCTGTCAGCCTGGGATGACATGCTCGACAAGCCATGATGCTTCGCTAGGGACGGCTTGCACCTGTCACCCCTGGGCTTTCGGATATTGGCAAAGGCTCTTGCTACCACCATAATGCCTTTTTTTAGGCAAGGCTCAAAAGACAAACCCACCTCCATAGGTATCACAAGGGATAAGAAACTAAGAGTAATGCTACTCAATGCCAGAAGTCTAAACCTCAAGATGCACGCACTCAAAACTCTCCTTAGCATGGAGAACATCGATATCTGTGCAGTAACAGAAACCTGGTTCAAGGCTCCTGAGAGCACCCCAGCACTACCAGGTTATACCTCATACCATACTTTTCGGCCCCAAAACTTGGACCGAACCACAAAAGGAGGGGGAGTATCAATATTCGTCAAAGATACCCACACCTCCAGGCTGGTGGCACAGCACAAAGCATCAGAGACTATCCATATGCAACTAACAGTGGGTAAAACTGCCTTCCAGTTTATAGTCTGCTACAGACCACCTTCCCAAACCCAGGAACCCCACTCGGCCTTCCTGAGAACACTGGAAAATATGAAGGTCTCTCCAAACACCATTATATTGGGCGACTACAGCTACCCAAACATAGACTGGGAGCATTACTCTAGCTCCAACACCCTAGCCCAAAGGTTCCTAGAATTTATAAACTCAAATGCTATGGAACAACTTGTCACCACTCCCACAAGAGTGGAAAACATACTGGACCTGATCATCACCAACATGGGGACTCTATGCTCCAGACCAGAAATGTATCCCTCATTGGTAAGATCAGACCATAAACTAATCTCACTGGATATTCACATACCGACTCCACCCCCTGCCCTGAAAACCACAGTGAAAAACTTCTCTAATGCAAATTTCACACTCCTCAAAACCAAGGTGGAATCCTTCAAAGCCCCCAGGCCTATGGAAAATATGGCCCAGACCGCAGAATCCTTTATAAACGCATTCTATGAACACCTTCAGGAATGCATGGATCATGCAATCCCAAATAAAACCAAGTCCCAATCCTCCAAAGGCAGACGTCCTGTCTGGTGGACCCCAGCCATAAACAACCTATACAATAGAAGGAGAAAGCTACTACATGACAGAGCAAAATCCCAAAAAGGGAAGGCATCTCTGATCAGTATTAGCAAAAAACTACAGGCACTCATAAAATCGTCTAAGGCCAGCTTTGAGAGAAAAATTGCACAGGACACTAAGGATAATCACAAGGCTTTCTTTAGTTATGTTAGGAACTTGGGTGGGAATTCCCAGATATGCTCAGAATTAGTCCAAAATGACAAAAAATACATCAAACCCACAGATATTGCCAACATCCTAGCTGACAGGTTCAGCACAAACTTCTCCTCCCCCTCCCCACCAAAAGGGCAAATATCTATCCCAGCAGAGTGCTGCCCCCCTGACATCTCAGATGCTCAGATAAGAGCTGCCCTCTCCAAAGCAAAAAACACAGCATCAATGGGACCAGACGGTGGCCCGGGCTGCGTCCTACATGAACTGCAAGAAGAGCTAAACCCAAACATAAAATTACTGTTCAATCTCAGCCTTACTACAGGATATGTACCCAAAGAGTGGTGTACAGCAACAGTGGTCCCTCTCCACAAAGGTGGTGCCTCAACGGATCCTGGAAACTATCGCCCCATAAGCCTGACTAGCTTGGTCTGCAAAGCTATGGAAAGGATCATCATGGACCTCATAAATAAAGATATTGGGGACCTACAGACACTGGATCCTACCCAGTTTGGCTTTGTTAAGGGCAGATCCTGCCTCTTAAACCTGGTTGATTTCTTTGAAACAGTTACTAAGGCCATTGATGAGGGGAAGGTGGTCCACACAGCCTACCTGGACCTCGCAAAAGCCTTCGATACAATACCCCACTCGGGCATTATAGATAAGCTCACCAGCTTAAATATAAACCCCTATGTCACTAGATGGGTTGCAAACTGGCTCAAGGACAGAACCCACATGGTTAGAATTGCTGGAGCCATGTCAGACTCCAAACCAGTTACAAGTGGCGTCCCACAAGGCTCAGTCCTGGGACCTCTCTTGTTCGCTATATATTTCTTGGAGGTACAGGCCAACACTGAAGGACTGTGGCTGACCAAGTTTGCAGATGACTGCAAACTGGGCGCCATAATCAACACTCCAGCCGACACAAGCATCCTCCAAAGGGGCCTCATAGAAACAGACAACTGGTGCCTGAGCCATGGCCTCAAGCTAAACGCCAAAAAGTGTATAGTCATCCCCTTTGGCAAAAACAAAGTGCCCACAAATTACCACATAGATGGTAATCCATTAAGTACAGAAGAAGTAATTAGGGACCTGGGGACCCAAGTTGATAGCAATCTCTCATTTGACAACCACGTGGCCAATGTGGTTAGAAAAACATTTTATATAGCCCACCTAATCATGAAGGGATTCACATCTAGATCAGGGGAGGTCATCGTGCCTCTTTACTCATCCCTCATCAGGCCCATAATTGAGTACAATGCCCCTTTTGGGATGTACCTTACCAGACACCTGCAGCAACTGGAAAGACCCCAAAAGTACCTCACCAAGAGGATCAAAGGGCTCAAACAGATGTCATATGCTGCCCGGTTAAAGAAACTCCAGCTCTACTCAGTGGCATACCGCCTGCTCAGAGGTGATCTGTGCCTGACGTATAAAGCCATGTCCAACCTGGAATTAATGGACATGCTGCACCTCAGAAAATCCAAATCCCATCGAGCTACGCGCTCAAGAGACTTGAACCTCAGCACTGAAATAAATAGGACAAGCTGGAGGGACAGATTCATAACCCAGAGGCTCCCTTCACTCTGGAATAAAATCCCAGTCCAGGTTAGGCAGAGTCCCTCATTGACTCTCTTCAAGAGGAATCTTGATGAGTGGATGGGAGATCGTAGGTTTACCCCGGGTATCAGTTCTATGTCACTGTTAGACAGAGGCACAGTATACTAACCTCGAAAAAGGGCATAGCAAAATTATTTTAAAATGGGTGGCGAAAGCAAAACACACTCTGGCTAGGCTTATAAATGCCCTAGGGCAGATTGCCTAGTTTGAACCTATGAACCTATGAACCTATATCTATATATATATATATATATATATATATATATATATACACACACACACACACACACACACACACACACACACAGCTGGTAATGTGCCTGAGTGTTGCCATGCATGACGTTACACATGTACACACTTAGCTGGTGTAGTGTTTGAATGTTACTGGGCATGAGATTATACATGTGCACACATGGATAGAGTAGGGCCTAAATGTTATCCTGCATGACTTCACACATGCACACAACCAGCTGGTGTATTGCCTGAATTAGCATACCTTTCACCTGTCCCTGATTTTCAGGGAAGGAGCTGATTTTGACTCAGGTTTTAACTTCATCCCTCTTAATCCCTCCTAAAACTGATTACTTTCAGAGAAAAGGTGGTGAATTACACTTAGTAAGTAATGACAATAATTAGAATTATACTTTTTACTTAAGAAAATGCATATTAATTCAGATTCTCTTATTCTGTCAATGCCTCTAGTTAATAGTACTTTTGTTAATGTTGTTGTTGTATCTTTCGGCTTTTCCCTGTTAGGGGTCGCCACAGCAGAACTCCGGTCCGCTAATGATTGGCAGCAGATTTTTACGTACCGAGTTGCCAGCCCTGACATACACCCTTCAACGAAGGTATGCCCATTCACGCATGTCTCCACACAGAAGATGCTTTAGCTGAGAATCGAATGGGACAACGTCTTGCTGTGAGGCGACAACGCTACCGCAGCACCACCAGTACTAATATTTTAAATGTGTCCATGATTATCCCTGAGTATTTCTGAATTTGTCCCTGCTTCTGGTGAGATTTGTCCCTGATTGGTTGAGAATTATGCCCTAATGTTATCGTGCATGTGCTCATACATGTATATACCCAGCTGATTTAATGCCTGAATGTTATCCTGCGTGTACTTAAACATGCATATTCCCAGCTGGTGTAGTTCCTCAGTGTTGTCCTGCATGTGGTTACACATGTGTATACCCAGCTGGTGTAATGCCTGAATGTTACCCTGCGTGTACTTAAACATACATATATACATACATACACACACACATACATACACACACAAACATTTAAAGGAATCATACGACCTACATCTACCAGTCATGCATTAATACTATTAACCTTTTGCTGTCTTCTGGTAGCTCGAAATGCTGTAGGTAAGGAAGCAGTTCTTCAGCTGACTGCCTGGTTGGTTGGTGGTGGTCCAAAGGGAGTAATCTGTGGACAGATTCTACCACTGCAAACTATATCAGAAAGGGTGCAATGCTTACTTAATGCATGAAAACATATGGAGTGGCCGAAGAGTTTTTATAACTCAGAATATCTCTACAAAATGTGTTCTGGGTGTTACGACTGTGATCCTATACGGCGGAATTCATACTGTAACATACCTATTGTAACAGTTTTTGCAACATGACTGTAGTGGGAACTGCCTTAAAGGCACTGCTGCTACGAGTGAAGCCAGTTTTGCCACTGTTGTTCTTAACCTCCCGTGTATAGAAACAATGTTCTTAACTTTCTCTTCTTTAAGGGTAACAAGTGAGCTATCAGCTGACTGCACTCTGCTTCTTTCTTTCATCTGCCACCAGCAAGCTCCCTAGATGTCAGCAGGAGGTCATGACATTTGAAAAGAGATGGATAGGCGGCGTTTACTTTAATCTTCAACCTGCACTTAATGCAGGCCTAATGAGGTGAAGGTGTACATTAGAGAGGCTTATGGAGTTACAACACAGTCTTTTAAGCTTAGCTAAAATATTATGTGCTACCAGAGGGCATATCCTTTATTTGTTAAGTAGAAACTATGCAATAAATGAGCTGAGAAGCAAGGGAACAGTTAAAATGTCCTTCACAAAGTCATATTAAATGTGCTCCAGTTTACTCCCCTGATTCTGCATCAGAAAAATTACATCCCTCTAATCCAAGACTTGAAAACAGCATCTGCATTCTAATTTGGAAATATGCACATGAAAAACAGATACCTGTGGGAAAGGAAGCCATGCAGTTTATTTCTGGAAAGGGGCAAAGTTGTTAACATTAACATATGCAAATATATGCTGTGCAGTGAAGTTTTTTTTTTACCTCTCTGTAGTCCTTATCTTGAATGTTTCCTGCAAGTTACTAGCATCTGAAGCTGGGGTGTCAGAGCTAGTATGGATTAAATGTTAGGTGCAGTACAAGGAATGTTCAATCAGGTGTGTGCAAATGAAGTGTGATACACAGTAGTGCAGTGATGGATAATATAAATGGGGGGGCATGGTATGTTTCATGGAGAAAGAATACAGACTTTTAGGAGAGAAAGCCCTTAATGGCCCATTAGAAAGGCACCTAAAGGGAACTAGTATGTGTTTTATTCATAAATTGCCTTTAGTTAGGAGCATAAGCCTCCCAAATATTCATCAAAACTGACAAATTAACAAAGGTTGGGATAGAAACGGCATAAGGAAAGCATAATGAAATAATCCTGAGTTACATTGTTTTTCTTGTTTTATTTTATTCACATTCCTTACCACTAGTAAACTAGTCAATACTACACATCGGGGCGCATTCAGTTTTAATTTTTGAACAGGTCCATATCAGTTATTTTTGTGTAGGTGCAACTCCAGGTTTTCTCTCTAGTCTAGTTTGTTTGATTTTTATACATGTAAATAAAGATTTATCCACACTGCATTTTTGCCCATTAACTTACAAGTTTATCCTTATTAAATTGTGATAAAGATTCTCAAACTCAACTTAACTGAAGGTGCAGCTACAACTGTCTGCTATGATGTGTCAAATGTCTCTTAAAGCATCCACACAGTTGCTAAGGCAATGTTCAGTTGTGAATTTATCTGGCCTTGATAGTATAAAACATATACATAACTTCACAGTAGTACATGCAATGCACTGATTATGCAAAGAAATCAGGAATAAAAGAATCTTGTTAAGTACGTCTTTGAAGTCAGAGACGCATGACAAGAGCCTGGTCTGCAAAGCTATGGAGAGGATCATTATGAAACTCATAAACAAAGACATTGGATCCTACCCAATTTGGCTTTGTCAAGGGCAGATCCTGCCTTTTGAACTTGGTCGACTTTTTTGAAACAGTCACTAAGGCCATTGATGAGGGTAAGGCAGTTCACACAGCCTACCTTGACCTTGCAAAAGCCTTTGACACAATACCCCACTCGGGCATCATAGACAAACTCACCAGCTTAAATGTAAACCCATATGTCACAAGATGAGTTGCAAACTGGCTCAAGGACAGAACCCACAGGGTCAGAGTTGCTGGAGCTATGTCTAAGCCAGTCACAAGCGGTGTCCCACAGGGCTCAGTCCTGGGACCCCTCTTGTTCGGCATTTATTTTTCCGAGGTACAGGCAAACATAAGAGGATTGTGGCTGACAAAGTTCACAGATGACTGCAAACTGGGCGCCATAATTGATACTCCAGCGGACACAAACATCCTTCAGAGAGGCCTCATAGAAATGGATAATTGGTGCCAGAGCCATGGCCTTAAGCTGAACGCCAAAAAATGTATAGTCATACCCTTTGGGAAAAACAAGGTACCGACAAATTACCACATAGGTGGTAATCCAATTAAGTACGGAAGAGGTAATCAGGGACCTAGGGACCCAGGTTGATAGTAACCTCTCATTTGACACTCACATTGCCAAAGTGGTTAGGAAGACCTTCTATATTGACCACCTTATCATGAAGGGTTTCACATCTAGATCAAGAGAGGTCATTGTGCCCCTGTACTCTTCTCTTATCAGGTCAATGATTGAGTACAATGCACCATTTGGGATGTATCTCACCCGACACCTGCAGCAGTTGGAAAGACCCCAAAAGTTCCTCACCAAGAGGATAAAGGGTCTTAAACATATGTCATATGCTGCCCGACTGAAAAAACTCCAGCTCTATTCAGTCGCATACCACCTACTCAGAGGTGATCTGTGCCTGACGTACAAGGCCATGTCCAATCTGGAATTAATGGACATGCTCCACCTCAGAAAATCCAAATCCATCAGAGCCACGAGAACAAGAGACTTAAACCTCAACACAGAAATAAATAGGACATGCTGGAGGGACAGATTCATAACCCAGAGGCTCCCTACACTCTGGAACAGAATCCCAGTCCATGTTAGGCAGAGCCCCTCACTGACTCTATTCAAGAGAAATCTCGACGAGTGGATGGGAGATCGTAGGTTTACCCCGGGGGTCATCTCTGTGTCACTACTAGACAGAGGCACAGTAAACTAAACCCTAAAAGGGCGTAGTATTCTCATCCTAAGGGGTGGTGAAAGCCACACACACTCTGGCTAGGCTTATAAATGCCCTAGGGCAGATAGCCTAGTATGAACCAAACCTATGAACCTATTGTTATGCACAGCTTTCAGCTGTTTTGCTCTACTCTCAACTGACAGCACAGAGCACCCACAGAAGTGAAGGGCAGAACACTGAAACCACTTTAAAAGCTGCAAGAATTCTCTCTGCTACACAAAAAGGCAGACTGAAGAGTTCAACAGCTTTTAAACCTTTCGATTCTCGGCTGGGGTGCCTTCTGTGCAGAGTCTGCATGTCCTCCCTGTGGTCGTGTGGGTTTCCTCCAGGTGCTCCGGTTTCCTCCCACATCCCAAAGACATGCAGTAGGTGGATTGGACACTCTAAATTAGCCCTAGATGTGAGTGTGTGTGCATATGTTTGCCTTCTGTGGAAGGTTGGGTGCCGGGCTGGCAACTCAACACCGGAAAACTCCACTGCCAAACATGAGTGGACAGACGATCTGCCGTGGCAACCCCTAACCGGGAAAAAGCCGAAAGAAGAAGAAGAAGAAGTCTATCAGATACACAGACAGCCTCTGGTTGCTGTCTGGCTTGACCCTCATGGGGAAACTGTCATTCTGTTGGTTCACCTATTGTCAGTAGGGAAATTACATAATAACCAATTGTTTATGGTAATAGATCAATTCCCCCTTCGGAAGATGTGCAGTTTGCACTTACTATATCTCATTTGTCTAGTCTAGCTTTTCCCTCATTTTAAAATATTTACAGTATCATTGTTAACTACAATAATTCAAACAAATGAAGACATATTTTTGTGAAATGTACTCAGAGAATTACTGTACTTAAATGGCCTGAGTCACGCAGTTGAACATTTATCATACAGGTACAAGATATGGTGTGACAAATCAAAACATTTTAAATATTCATTCATTTCTTACAAAGCTGTAAACATCCATTTAAATTAACAATTTATATAGAAGTGAGCAAAACATTATGTACCCAAAAACAAATATGCTTATTGGCTACCTAATGTCAGTGGCATAGATTGCTTGCCTTTGTTGCTGGAAGATCAGAAAGCTGTGGGTTTTAGTCCCTCTTTAGGTGATTGCATTCATTTTCAAAGTGCTGATAAAGCAGTGCACCTGTATGCTGTGTTCTTGAGTGTGCTGTCCTTCGGAGGAAACATTAAAACCAAGGTCCAGTCTGTTTGAGTTGGTGGTAGCTCAAGTAGATGTATAAGATCCAATGGTACCTATCAAAACGACTAGAGGAAGTTCCTAGATGGCCTGGCCAAATTTCCCCTACTAGTATAAATACCATCTCAGATCTCCCCTGAAAAAAGCTTGTAGCCTAGTGGGACTAATCCAGGCCAAAAGGATACATAAACTATAAAGAAAGTATAAAACTGCAAATTTGCTACTGAAATACATCTAACACAGTCTAATATGATTGCTAGCTGTGATAAAAACCTAAGAGCATAATGTAGAATTCAATAATTATTTTGATACCAGTGATGAAAGACTTAAAGAATGTTAGTATCTTCATTTTCAAAGTCACAAAGCACTACAGTAAATTATAATTTAGGCCAGCTTTTTACAATTTCTCTGCAGATAACCATAGGTAAATGAAAAACTAAACATAGGCATTTGTCAACATGTAAGCCTCAACTTTCAAAATATTATAGCAATAACCCACGCCTGGGTGTGGGTAATGCTGAATTTACCCAGGGTTGGTGTGGTTTGGTCATGAGGGTGAAGCCCGAGTGGCCAAACAAAGCCAACCGTGGGTAAATCCAGCATTACCCACACCCAGAAGTGGGTTATTGCTATTATACAATGACATTATTTAAGAAAAAAAAATAATTACTTTTCTTAAATAATGGCATTGTATAATGCCTCCTTGCTGCCCTTCCGCAGCTGTCTGGTATTCTGCGGCAGTTCTGATGTACTGCGCATGCGTATGCCTATGCAGTACATCAGAGCTGTGGGCAAAAGCAATGGAGAAAGCAAGATCTCCGTTGCTTTTTACAAACTGTTTCGCTATGTTAAATGGGTTTAACATAGAGACACAGCTTTAACAAAAGCAACAGAGAATCTCAGTTGCTTTTTTAAAGCTGTCTCGCTATGTTAAACTCGTTTAACATAGCGAGACAATGTGAAGCAACGGAGATCTTGCGTTCTCCATTGCTGTAAAAAAGAGTTATAGTAATGGAAAAAGTCCGGGCGACTGGACCTTTTTCCATTACTATAACTCAGATTTACAACGTGCACGCTGCCAATCAGCGTGCACGTTTTTATATATTAATGGAGGGTCATTGTATAAATTCCTTGTTTGTATGCCAACACCAATAAAAATAAAAAAAATCATCAGTTGTAAACATTATTAAATAACAAGGTAGTGGCAGTGAAATAACAGGAAATGAAACCTAACTAATCACTCTGTTTACCCGTTCATAAAAAAACGTATTATTTCTTTGCAAGAAATTAATTGTCCCCTCCTGTACTTCTTCAAATATCCGTAAATCCTTCAAGCACCTCCTATTAACCAGGTTCAAAACAGGATATAAAAAATGAAATACGCTCCTTGTTGACAGTATCAAGTGAACCAGGAATATCTTTCCAGTCACACTTTGCCTCATGTGTAACATTCCAAACTCATTTGAAACATTAATAATGTTAATAGCAACAGTAGTTTTTCCACTCATCTGAAAGTACTTTTTTGGCTGTTGTCATCCTTAAAAACAGACTTTTGCGGGGCACAGACCCCGTATTGGAGGTACAAGCAGCCCAGCCCCTGAAAAACATTTGAAACCATGTTTGAACTTTAGTTATCACCTATAAATTATTAAACATCTTTGCTTTTAAAAACTTCTGACCTGCAGTTGAAATGTCTGGGGCTGTCTGGTCTCAGTTAACTGTGGTTTCTTGTTTTTGTGCTATTAAAACATTACTATCTGCTTTTAATAAAGCTTTTTTTATTTGCATGCCTTCGTAGTGAAAGACATAGACTCCATCCCTCCACAACCTCTTTTTCCCATTTTTGCACATGGGTTCGGGGTAACGCTTTAATTTTGACAATCATCTAGAGCCATGTTTGCACTGCTGGGTGGCTAGCCCAGCCAAATCTATAGACAATTTAGAGTATCCAGTCCACCTACTGTATGTCTTTGGAGTAGGGAAGGAAACTGAAGCACCAGGAGAAAACGCAGGCGAACACAGGGAGGATATGCAGACTCGACACAGAAGGCACCCCAGCCAGGAATCGAATAGGAGAACCTCTTACTCTGAGGTGACAATGCTACCTGCTGCATCCCTGTGCCAGCCCAATAAAGGCACATACTGTTTGTAATTATACCACAGAAGGAGTGAATGTGGCATCATTTGCATAAATCCATACTCTTGATTGGCTAACTAAGCATTCCGGTAGGAGTATATCCTATAATAACTCCCACTGGAATGTTCAGAACGTACTCATATTACACACAGTTGACCAGGTGATTCAGCACAGAATGGAAACCAGTAGTGCAAATGCAGCCAACAGTTTAATGCACATGCAAAATGAACTACATAAAGAGAAGGAACTCATGAAAAATCATCATTGTATGCTTCATCAGAATTCATTATTTATTTATTTAAATCAGTTTTGTTATCTCAGTAACTTCTACTGAGCCTATAGCTTAGGGGAGATATTAAGTAGTACACAGAGTGATTTGGGAAAACTTGGGCAGAACTTTAGAGAATTCCTTTAATTCAATAGGAGTGTGTTTCCAAAGCCAGTGTCCCAAATGTCAATCAGATAAATGTGATAGCAGTAGTTCTGAATGGTACTCCACTGCCATTATTTCTGTGGTCACAACTTTTTTGTTTTATAACTGGTTGATGATGAGATTTCACATCCCCAGTGTTATAACCTAATGATGAAAGTGAATAATGCTTTACAACACCGCAAGAGTAGACTGTACGTCTATAAATTGCAAAACTAACCTTGAAGTGGAAGAAATATTATAGTTGCAAAATATGATGTGGTATCAGGAAAAAATCATCTTAAATAGATATTTGCACATAAAAGAAGATGATATCATAAAAGTACCACATAACCAGCTAGTGTGCCTATTTTCCTAGTTACTGTTTTAAGCTGCGAACATATAGTTTATTTTTTCCTTTCCACTATCAGCTTTGCCTTATGCTTACCCCATGCTTTCAACTCTTTAATATTTTTCACCATACTACCTCTTCAGGAAAGATGTATCATTCATTCCTCACTCTTTGTGTGAAACAACACCTCCTTATATCTACCCTGACTTACCTACCTTGTAACTTTATTTCATCTTGTTCTCAACCACCTTAATTTTACAGATGGTACACCTGTTCACTGAATTTTATAAGTTCATAGGTTCATAGGTAAGTAGTAGGTTAGCTGCCCTTATGGGCCAATTTAAGCCTGGCCAGTTTCCATTTTTGTGCTCAAAATAACCTACCCATTTGGTTATAGACTAGCCTTGCCCATCCCATGGTCAATAAGCATATATTACCCCTAATGAGAATAACTGGGATCATACCATAGATATTTTGAGGAGACCCATGTGTGGGATAATGCATTTAGGAGCTGACTCTGTTCATTAGTAGGACGGGGGCAGTCCTGGGGTAAGTTTTCGGTTTCCCATCCATACATCTTAGTTGCCCTTGAAAATGGACAGGGATGAACTTTGTTTTATGTGTTTTTTTTATTTAGATGTGTAAACGTTTACTTCACATTGTTCTTTTGCCTTCTTCTTTTCAGTGCACAGATGTTAAACTGTCATAGTTGACCTTTATATGGCTTATTGTACAGATGGTGTATTACCTTAATGACTGCCTCTGAACTGCTGTCATCCTTTGAATAGGTTTATGACTATTAGGTCTCTAGAGCAGTACACAAATCCTTACATGGGTACCATCCACTGACTTTATACAGGGATAACAGATAACAGATAACAGCTGGTGTATCCTCCTCTCCTTCACGGTGTTCTTTTTCCCTTACCCACTCCATTTACGCTGATGTCTTACATTATATTCTTCTGCTTAGGTCATCTCATCTGCATAGCCCCTGATCAGCTGCCACATTTGTTGTTTCTGCTACTTCTCTTTCAGTTTCATATTGCTGTCAATGGTTTTAATTTCTAGCTTAACTACTTTGAATGTTTACATTGAATTAAATCTTTTTATGTCTGTTTTCATTCTTAGTCATGTATTGTGTGCATTAACAATATTGCAGAAGTTTGTGACATCAGAAAAAAATGCTTGCTATTCTTTTTGACCTCCTGCAATATCACTTATAATGGCACTGAAAAGGACTTCTCCACTTGTCCCAACATTTTGAAATGAAAGCCTTGTCCAATGGCCAGTCCCCGCACTTCTCCACTTGTCCCTACCTTTTGAAATGAATGGACACACTTTTTCTTTATTGTGTTTATTTAAACAGTGTTTTACTAGTGCTTCCTGACCAGGACCCACTGTACATCTTTCAAAATAACCTACTGGGCATGTAGCACTCAGGGATGAGACTCTGACTATGACCCAGCTGACCAGTGTTTGATTAGAGGCATGCGGGTGTCAGAGAGGCAGAGTGGAGAAGGATGGCCTTCAGCAGTCAACACCAGCTTGCCTACCACATTAGAGACACGTGCTGGTGGGTTGGTGATTATTCATCAAAGAGGCCAGGGCAGGCTTGTGCTGTTACGCTGTACCTGCATTGCTGAGTTGGGAACAATGTGGCTGGGAACATGCGCCATACAGGGAAGGGTTAGGGGATGAGGCATGGGCTTAGGACAGGTACACAGATCCTCTTCCTAATGACTGACTCTCACCTATAAGGGGATGGTTGATTAGGCCATCAAACAAAATCAGATGGATTGGAAAGTTTATGCTGAGTTTAGAGATACCTGGCTCTCAGCCCTGGACTGACACGGCACAGGTAAGGGTGCCATTGAGCAAAGTCTCGGGGAAGGTAAACAAATAAAAAAAGTTACTTGTTAACTTACTGTGTACTACTCTGCCAAGCAACATCTTGCTGAAGTCTAACTAGATTTTGTGTATAGCCCCCTTCTGCTTCAACATCATAGTCAATGAATTTTACCCTCATCTAATGTCAAACAGGCAGGATTAGACTACACATGCTTTGTTTATAAAAAGAAAGGACACCAACCCTTTTCCAGGCTTCAGGAATTTATTGTATTCCATTGATTTATTTAAAAGGATAATTGGTCATATAACTAGATGTTCTTTCAGTTCTTATACAGTTCTATGATGAATCACACCATGCCCAACTGCCATGAGTACTTTAAGATCCTGGAATTCATTCAGGACACTTCACTTTTAATGATTTGAGTTGGGCAAAATGCCATACTGAGAGTTCTTCTACTTGCTGGATTTTATTACATGATATGATATGATATGAGAAATATAATAAGACTTTGTATATGGGCTGAGGACAAAATTCCATAATACCTGCTAGAAGATATCCATGTAACATTGTTCACAATGAAATATATCTAGGCTGGATTTAAACTCATCAATGTTTTTTTTTTTATTTTGTAATAAACTTACTAGTAACATGTTTTAGCATGTGACCATACTTTGGGAAACCATTGCCTAAGACTTTATTTTCTTTTCAAAGTCCTGTTGACTCTGCATCTATTTATACAGGAACCTTTCAAACCTAAACACTCAAATCAATAATTATCCAGAAAGGCCCTAAGTACCAGTAATAATCACCCATTAGTCTGTGGTAATTCAGTGAAAAAGGCCTATAATTTGCAGCCTGCACTTCTCATGCTGGTCCCTTATATACATGATCTGCTCTGTAGACATCCTATGAATATCTTCTAATTCCTTTATGTTAAGTCTCAGTATATAGGATTCAAATTGAAGCATCATACTGCAGCTTAGTTCTTACCAAGCTGGAAATCAGTTCTATTGTCACCTTACTATTTGTTGTTTGTACATAAAATATCCAATATGATTTTACTAGTAGTGTGAATGTTGATTACTAGAAATAAGCCGTTATTCAATAACAACTCTAAAAAGGATTTCTCCAGATTAGAAGTGCTCTTAACCACACCAATTTGCTCTAGGTAGAGTCATGTCATGATAACGATTACTTCCTGGTGGCCAAAGCAATACAAATCAGAAAGAAATTTTTGTAAGGCTTTACTAATGAGATTTTACACTCACCAGCGTCAGAACTGAGTATGACATAATCAATATTACTACTGCTGCGGTTAGTTGTATTGGCATCTACAATAATGTCAACCTTAAGAAAAACTGTAACACTGTTTCCCCATCATTGAGTTGGTTCTAAATCAACTAAACTGTTTATGGCTATTCAAAAGATAAAACCATGCCTGTGTCCTGCATACAAGTTCACTATGTGACTACGTACCAGTCACTCATGTGACAACGTACCAGTCACTCATGTGACAACGTACCAGTCACTCATGTGACTGCCATTATTTATTAACTTCATAAAAGAATACTTTTTTAATTTATACTTCTGGAAAATTAGAGTATATACGGACACATTTTTGTTACCTCATATTGTTCACTATGTCTGCCTTCTAAAGTACCTGAGAATCATATGTGATTCTAGAAGATGCCACTGAAAATTTATATCTACAGAGGTTTGATGGAAAGAGTCCCTATCCCAGCAAAAACGGTTACTGTTGATGTTAAAATAATCAAAAAGCCCCAACATTTTTAAGGTTAAAATTTTGTTCAATCACTCATTTGGGTTAAATACTTTTTTAAGATGTAATCTGCAATGCCTGCCCAAATTATAGTTAAGAATTAAGGCACGCATCCTGATAGTAATTAAATGTTTATTGTGTAGTCCTGTTTTTTTTCACAGTCAGTTTCTAAGCTTACTTATCCATTTTACTTAGCATTACTATCCTTTTTTGTTGTTCACTGCTCAGTTAGGTATTTATAAGAAAAGGTTTATCTCCCTTCTTGAATGAACTGGGTATTTCAAGTCTTTCCTCCATTTAAGCATTTGGACTTTCCCATTAGCATTATTTCTTTCTTCTTCTTCTTTAATTGGCACCATTGTATGTGTTTGTCATTGAGATTTTACTAAGATTTCCTAAATGCCATATACTATTCCATAGATTTTGATGATGATAAATGACTTATAACCCCGATGGGTTTCCTGCTTTTTGATTTGTTTGCTTTACACAGACTTGTTAAATACGGACAGTAGTTTTACTACTTTTTTCCATTGTTCTTTCATGCCTTGTCCTTATCTGTCTGCTAGATTGCTGGTGGTCTCTTTCCAGGTGCAATAGTTGATTGGAATGTTTCTAAGATGCAACGCCATTTTATAAAACTGTAACCTTCTGAAGTCTTCAGTGGTCATTCCTGACAGCCAAACTTTTAATATAGTAACATTTATTCTGATCCCTGCTATTTAATGAACACTTACTCCCAAATGTATGCCCACTTCCCACTCAGATATCCCCTCTTTTTCCTCATTTGAGAACAGCAGGTCTGAGACTGCCCTTTCTAGAGCAGATTCTTATCTACATAGCTTTCTTTGTGTGCTATGATTTAACTTACTTACATTGAAACATTTCTGATCCCAGATATAATGTGATTCTGTTTCATTGCTCATCATTACTCATAACTACAGAGAGCTCTGTATTTATTTTCTCTGTAATACTGTAATACTGTTTTTCATTTCTTGTGGGGGGGGCTT
Organism: Protopterus annectens; assembly: GCF_019279795.1. Taxonomy (NCBI): domain Eukaryota; kingdom Metazoa; phylum Chordata; order Ceratodontiformes; family Protopteridae; genus Protopterus; species Protopterus annectens. Next base: position 46,385,533 of record NC_056751.1, on the reverse strand, counting down.
TGGGTACAGCAATTGAGCCATGATCTGGATCTCTGAGGAATGTTTTATCTAATATGAGTTTAGAGACCATCCATGCTCTTGAGACACTTTGAACAGAGTGGGAAGTAGAACAAATGGAAGGCTTTTACAGGGCTTTCTGTAAGTGATATATTTTACATGAATATATTCAGAAGGGTTATTCTGAAAGAAAGATCACAGTGATTTGTTTACAGCTGTATTACACTGGAGAGCTTGCTGTACTTACATAAAGCAAGGTTTTGACCTAAAAGAAAAAAAGATTTACTGAAACTGAAAATTACGTGGATGAATGCCAGATACAGTCATAAATAATTTTACATGGATGGCATTATGTGGTTATATACCAAGCAGGATGGGTAAGGCAGTAATATTACACATACAGCTATGCATCTGCCTATGAGTGTTTGCCAAATGTGGGCTTTGGTCATTGAAAAAAAAAAGATAGTTGGAGTTCCCTTAAGCTCCTCTCACAGTTAATAGTATATTTTCCAAGGATATAGGCATGTTATGTTGAAGGTCCTAAAACTTTAAAATAGTAAATCTGATCAGGATTGATCACTTTGCTTCAGTACACTGACTGTGGACTTTCAAGATATTAGTCCAATGACAATATGGGTGAGAGCCAGGCACTGCACTTAATGCTGCTGCTAAGAACACAAGTCAAGTCTTGAGAAATAAAAACTGATGAGATCTGTGAGAAGATTGCACTCATCCAGTGTTATTTACTGGATGTGAGTAGCAGCACACAAGCAACTACTAACTCAAGCTATAATGCTTTAGCAGGTGTAACTCATGCTCTGATGATCAGAGCGTCTGTTTTATAGTAAGCACAGAATGCTAACACTGACAAGTGATGGCAGATGACATACAGAAATATAAGCATTTATCTTTATTGTTACTAGGCTACTGATCTGGTGGAACATTTTTGACCTAGCCCGAAGATCCCAGGTTAACATTACCCATTTACATGTCTTAATACCTAGTGTTGACCCCTTAAAAGAGGGCATGAAGGGCCAGATCATAAATGCTTATTGAAGTGAGTACTGTGTAGCTAGTTTCTATCCCTTTCTATGAAGGCTTGAGGGACCAGATCTGGGGTGTTTTTATGACCGCCCATCCATTTGCCGAGGTTATGATTAAAGAGGGTCAGGAAGCTATATTGCTTTGCATCCAGATAAAATCTATTCCAGAAAATAGGGATTCTCTCTGAGAGGTATCTGTCTTACCAGCAGGTTCTGTTTATGTTTCAGTGAAAGTTTATATCTATAGGATCTGCAGGCAAGACAGAGGTCCCCTCTCAAAAGTCTGCTGGAAACAGAAGAGAGAGAGAGAGAGAAAGACAGCAATTTAAGGATGTCTTGGTAGCTCAAGAAGGACATGCCCTTGAGTAGCTTAGTGAGGAAATGCTGTGGTCTCTTGAGCTGGATCATATCCTTGGACACGTACATATCAAAAGGCTTGATGAGGGAAGAGTAGAGCAGGGTGGTGACTTCCTTAGATCAAGAAGTATCTAGAGGATGTACTCCAGTGATCAATCTGCCTGTATAAAAGAATTTCTTAACAACAGTGGACACATGGTGATCAAAGGACAGTTCAGTGAAAGTGCCCTGGCACTATTAACTAAGTTAATTTTCAGACAGGTGTCACCTATGTGCTAGACGTATGGGTGCCCAGGTCTGCCAAAGGAAATAATGCAGCATTTCTTGGAATTTAGTTTATGGTTATGGTCCAGGAACAACTTGTTGGTGCATGTCGTCCCAGAGGTTAGTTGGGGAATTTATGACAATTCTGAGTTTGTAGTCAATAGTAGATTGGTCAGCCACAGGCCTTTGATATTGGCCTTTTCAGCAGAGAAGTAAATATCAAAGAGGAGTGGTCCCAAGACCAATCTCTGGGGGAAGATGCTGGTAACTACTCTTTTTCATGACGGCATACTTCCAACATTGGCTTGTCCCTGTAAGTCATTTAGCTGTCTAGTGGGTAATATAGGGGCTCACATTTAGTTGAGAAGCTTATCAATAATGTTAGAATAATATGTGATGGTGCAAAAGGCCTTGACCAAATCCATGCAGGCAGTATGAACTGATTTGCCCAATTCTAATGCCTCAGTGACTTGTTCAAACAAGTCCAACAGATTTAATTGGTAGGATGTGCCTTTGATAAACTCAAACTGGCTTGCATCCAGGCCATATACACTGTCTGTGTCCTCGTTACTATGTTCCATATTGATGCACTCCATTGACTTACAAATAAGGCTAGTGAGGCTTATGGGTGTACATGATCCTGGATTAGAGGAAGGCCCCCCTTGCAGAGTGGCATGACTACAGCAGTTCTCTATACCTCTAACATGAATTCAGTGGAGAGAAAGAGATTTAATAGACTTAGTAGCAAGTCTGCCAGAAAATGTTTGGTGCTAAGAAGAAGACAACCTATCACATGATCCAGATTCTTGCGGCAAGTCTTTCTGGCTTTAAAAAGAGCACTCAGGACTTGCTCGAAAGTGACTGGAGTGGGTGCCATGGGCATGCTAATATGCTGTGGATAGTTGAGGGAGATAAGGGAGTACAGTTTGAGCTGAAATTGTCAGCTAATATGCTGGTTATGGCCTATAGCAATGAGTGCATTATGCTGTTTAGTATTAACTCAGAGCATTGCTAGATATTAGTTCTAAGGTTTCTGACATAGCTGAAGAAGGCTTTGGGATTGCTCTTAGCAATACGATTCTCAGTTCATATTTGCTTTTGGTGAATTTGATTTTGCTTCTGAACTCTTTGTTGACCTTTTTGAGTTTTCCTATAGATGATGGGATATTACATTTACTCATACGGTCTGTGAGCTTCTTCCTCTTATGTTTTATATATATATATATATATATATATATATATATATATATATATATATATATATATATATATATATATATTTATATTGAGGTGTCATCTTATGGATTTATTCATGAGTTTGACCTTGTATTTGTGCCTTATGGGGACCGCTGATACAATGAAAGCTTGAATGTGGGCTTATTAGTGAATATGGCAGTATGTGAAATGGGATCACTAAGGTGAGGTTGGGGAGTTAAATTTTATCAGGCCATGAATTAGCGGAAGCAGATTTGCTTTAATAGTAATCTCTAAACACAGGAGAGCTTTTTGGTAAATCAGGTGTGACTCTTAAAGAGAGTGTTACTGCACATTGGCCGCATTTGACCAGTGCTGTGGTAACTGTGTGTATTAAGCATGCAGGGGGGAACGATATTGGTGATGACCAGGTCCAAAATTTTAGAGATCCTCAGTGGGCTGTAGACTTGCTGGACTAAAGAGCTGGTATTAGTGAAGTCCAGGAATCTTTTACACACTCCTGACATATCCTTTATCTTGCCAGATGGATATCAATGCCTTTCATATAAAAACAAAACAAATGATATCAGAATAACCTGATGTGCCATTAAACACACAGAAATGTAAAATAAATGACACAATGTGCCATTTTAAACATACAGAAATGGAGAATAATTGATACAAAGGCTTAAATGTAGATCACAGACAGTTACAATAATATACTCTAACCCAAATAAAAATTCCAATAAATAAACAAAGTAAACAATACATACTGCTTTTTGGCTTTTTTTTTACATATTAAAGTTTATTATTTATTCGCTTATAAATAATAAATCTGGGACCTGTTTTATGACAGACAAACCAATAAAAAATAAAAAGTGAAAAACAAATAAGCCATTAAATCTAAGCCATGGTATAATAGCAATATACCATGGTTGTAGGTAGGTAACATTAGAATTTGCTTATGCGTGGCTTTGAAGTTTGACCACTGGAGCTTTGACCTCATGGCCAAACCATGCCAGGAGTTAATAAATCTTCATGTAACATGCTCTCAAATATGGTCCAGTGGCTTTACTTACTGGTGATAAAATTTCTAACATGATTTTCTTACTGACACAAAAGACTATGTTATAGAACAACAGCAACAAAACACAAAAATCACACTGGTGGACAGCTGTAGAGTGCAACTGCAGAGACCAGAAGTGGCTCTGCCTGTCCATAACTGTGGTGGGTTTGGCAGTACAGTGTGGTGCTAACATCTTGTAAAATGACCATCAGGTGGTAGTTGATATAAAGACTGCATCTGTGTGCATGTCTTCTGCTCGGGTGTTTTGTGCACACCTCTCTATCTATGTTACATGTCATACTACCTCCCCTTCTGTAACCATGATCCTTCATGCTACCGTCATGAGTGATCAACATGCCTGTGGCTCCAGCAGCCATATGTACAGTGTTCCAGCTCATCTCTGAGTCCCCTACCAAAAGAATGCATCAGAGAACTAAGTTGTGCTCGGGCAATACTGCTCCTGGGAAAAAGATCCATTTGGGTCACTGCTGTACCTGGCTAAGCAATACAATAAACAAACAAAACAGTGTTGTGCTGTATTTTCTTTTCTGTTTTTAGTAAAAAAAATAAAAAAAAAAAAAAAAAAAAATATATATATATATATATATATATATATATATATATATATATATATATTTATATAAACACAAAACTGAAAAAGTTCATATGACAATTAAAGTAGCAACCTAATTTTAAATTTCTATTCACAAAAATTAAGGACAGCACCAAAATAATTGGGGAGGAAACAAAGGCTTAATGTCAATTACCTTTTTTAAAGTATTACTCTAATTGACTGAAAAAAGTTAGTAGAACAAAATATTTTGCATTAACATACAGTTAATAATACAACTCCAGTTTCTGACATGATTTACCTGCTATAATCCTCATTAATTTACTAGAAAATCATAAAAAATTACAAGAGACATGGCAAAAGTATGTGGCAAAATTAGGGACAATCAGAAAAATCAGGCACAACTAACAGGCATGTTACTAAGAAAGTGAAATATTTCCAGGGTTTCTTTTCATAGGTTCATAGGTAGGTACTAGGCTATCAGCCCTGGGGCCTATACAAGACCAGCCAAAAAGGTACCATGGCTTTTGCCACCCAAGAAAATTATTTTCCTGTGCCACTGTCGAGCAGAGCCACAGAGGTGATCCCCGGGGTGAATTTCCTATTTCCCATTGAATCATCAAGAATTTTCTTGAAGGATGCTAATGAAGAATTTTGATATAGATAGGTAGTTTATTCCGGAGTATGGGAAGTCTCTGGGACAGGAATTTATCCCTCCGGCATGTTCTGTTTATTGTGGTGACAAGGTTTAGGTCCCTAGAGCGTGTAGCTCGGAGGGATTGGGATTTCTTTAAGTGGAGCATGTCCAACAGCTCTGGGTTTGACATAGCTTTGTATGTTAGGCAGAGATCACCTCTGAGTAGGCGATATGTGACGGAGTAAAGCTGGAGTTTTTTGAGACGGTCTGTGTAGGGCATCTGTTTGAGGCCGGTAATCCTCTTTGTGAGGTATTTCTGCGGCCTTTCCAGTTGTTGTAGATGTCTTGTGAGGTACATACCAAAAGGGGCATTGTACTCCATAATGGGTCTAATGAGTGATGTGTAGAGGGGAACAATGACCTCTTTTTTCTGGATGAGAAACCTTTTGTGTTGAGGTGTGCCACATAGAAGGATTTCCTGACTACTGTGGCAATGTGATTATCAAAGGAGAGACTACTGTCCACCTGTGTCCCAAGGTCTCTTATCACACTTTCGGTGTTAAGTATACTACCGCCTATGTTGTAGTTCATGGGTACAGAGTTTTTACCAAAGGGGATGACAATGCACTTTTTGGCATTGAGCTTGAGGCCATGGCTTTGACACCAGGCATCTGTCTCAGTGAGGCCCTTTTGTAGGATGTCCACATCGTTAGGAGTTTCGATTATGGCTCCTGGTTTGTAGTCATCTGCGAACTTCATTAGCCAAAGACCTTCTGTGTTAGCCTGTACTTCAGAGAAGTAGATACCAAACAGGAGAGGACCCAGGACTGAACCCTGTGGTACTCCACTTGTCACTGGTCTGAAGTCAGATTTGGAGTCTGCTATTTTCACAGTGTGGGTTCTGTCAGTGAGCCAGTTGGCAACCCATCTTGTGACAGGGATTTATACCTAGTTTAGTTAGTTTATGTATAATTCCAGAGAGGGGGGATGGTGTTGAAAGCCTTGGCAAGATCTATATAGGCTGTGCGAACCATCTTACCCTTGTCTACAGCTTTGGTGACTGCTTCAAAGAAGTCTATCTGGTTTAGGAGACATGATCTGCCTTTTACAAACCCAAACGGGGTGGGGTCCAGAGTTTGGAGATTACCAATGTCTTTGTTTATAAGTTCCATGATGATACGTTCCATGGCCTTGCAGACCAGGCTCGTCAGGCTAATGGGGCGGTAGTTCCCGGGGTTCGTGGTGGCTCTCCCCTTGTGGAGTGGGATAATCGTCGCTGTGTGTCATTCAGCAGGCACAAAGCCTGAGGTGAGGCTATGATTGAACATGGTACTTAGGTGGGGTGCCAGTTCATTCTCTAGTTCACGTAGAACGCAGCCTGGGATGTTGTCTGGCCCCATGGATGCTGTGTTCTTGGCTTTGGAGAGTGTGTTATTTACCTGTGCAGCCGTGATTACAGGAACTTTGCATTCTTCCAGTATAGAGATGGGCTCTTTAGGGGGTGAGAGAGGGGTAAAGTTAGCACTGAACCTATCTGCCAGGATGTTGGCAATATCAGTTGGGTCTGTATATTTAGTGCCATTGTGCTGTAACTCAGAGCAGATCTGAGTGTTGCCATTGAGATTCTTGACATAGCTATAGAATGCTTTGTGGCTGTCTTTAGAATCAGTGGTGATTTTGTTTTCATAACTAGCTTTGGAGGATTTTATCAGGGATCACAGCTTCTTACTGAGGCTGACCAGGGAGCTCCTCCACTCAGGGGATTTTACTCTCTTTTGCAACAATTTCTTACTTCTGTTCTAAAGTTTGTTTATGGTAGGGGGCCACCAGATTTGGCTTCCTTTTTTTGGAGGTTACATCTTGGTTCTGTTTGGGATAGCACGATCCATGCACTCATGTAAGTGCTTATAAAGTGCAATTGTGTAGGATTCAGTAGTCGTAACTGTATTGTCCATCTGCATGGGTGTCATGAAGTTCACCACTTCTGTCTTAAGAAACATGAAGCTGGCTTGGGAGAAATTTTCTACCATGGTTTCCTTAATGGGGGGTGGGGCAGGATGCGGACAAGGGTAATTAGCTTATGGTCAGATCGGACCAATGAGGCGTTGACTTTAGGCGTGGAACACCGGTCACTCATGTTGGTAATGAGTAGATCTAGGATATTGTTGCCCCTGGTGGGGGGTGTGGGTAAGTTGAAGCCAGGAATCCAATGCTATTATAAAATTTTATATAAGTTTTTTTTTTTTTTACGATACATCCACAACTAACAACAGGCTTTGAAACACGGCAAATATCGTCGCTCTCCCGGGGCTCTCCCAGGCTTTATCAAGACAACTGGTACACAGCTTTTGCTCAAATATATATACCCATGCCATTCCAATTATTCAATTAGCAACCATTAATTACATTAATACTGATAGGTAAATTGATAAAAACTAAATGAACAAGTACATATCAACCGTAGCATCTCTATTGTTATTTTATGAATGAACTTATAATAAACCTAATATTCTTTATTAAATTCTTGAAATATTCTAAATGTATTGTAAAATAATTCATGAAATCTGTTTCAAATTATTTACACAATTTAAATCATAATGTGGTACCCTCTCCCCATCCTATATTGCATTAAAAAACTATTTACCTACTTAACAAATAAACTAATACAAGTTTAAAAATTACTCATTATGTTATTACAATCATCATTGAATTTTATGCAAACAAATGCCCATATTGTAAAGTGCTAAATTGTTATGCATAAATAAATAGATATATATATAAATAAATAAATAAATAAATGAATGAATACATGGATGAATTAAATAGATGAATTAAATAAATATTCAGTACGATTATGAATAAATTATTATTTTTTCTTTGATAAAACCAATTGCAGGTCATTTATGTACTTATTTGCTCTAAAACATGTTCTAAAAATTAACTTTCAACAAAGCTAACCCTCAGAAATGTAATGATAAAATCAACTATTCCCTATGGTAAAAAGTATTCTATAAAAAATGTGTATATTAAATCATGTACTACATACTGTAATTTATAATTTATAATTTAGCTCTTCGTAGCTTGAGTGCACTGGTGATACTGATAGCATCATTTAATCCTGGCAATTTTGTTGCATTTAATTTAATTTGCCATAATAATTCTTTGTATTCCAAGGATGCTTCCCAGTCACCCCCCCTAATGCTACTAAATACCTGCTCAAGAACCAAAAATTTTATATTCATTTCTCTGCAAACCAGGGAATGCTTATAAAAAGCATTTGTCTCTTTTTTACTTTTAATTTCATAGGTGTGTTCATAAACCCTTCTCTTTAGGGTCCTTTCTGTTTTTCCCACATAAAAACCAAAACAATGCTGACAATACCCCAAATAAACCACACCTTTGGAATTGCAATTGAAATGACCAGTTGGAAATAAATTCATTTTTCTTGATTTTAAATATATGCCTCTATTGTTTGACATATATTTACATTGGTTACAAGCATTGCATTTATAGGTTCCTCTAGCATGCTGAGACGAACTATTATTAACTGGTTGCTCTCTTTCAAGTAATTCCTTTAAATTACAATCCCTTCTTCTTACAAAATTTTTAAGTTCATCATTTATGAATAAAATAGGCCATAACTTACAGATAATGTCTTCAATTTCTTTTCCATTCTTATTATATGTGTATAGAAATTGTTGCTTCCTGTACTAACAACAATTTCCTGGGTTTCCTTGTTACTAAGTAATGGAGTAAATGATGTGCTTCTTTTTTGAGCTATTTCATTAGCTATGGTTTCAAACAAACTGATTCAAACTGTTTTGTTATATTATTTTTCCTTAATATTATATCCAAATAGTGTAATTCAAATGGATTTATTTTGTTAGAACCATTAATATACTGCATAAATCTTTCAAATTCATTAAGGTCACCTTTCCATAGAATACATATATCATCCAAAAACCTTTTATAATGTAAAATGTTTCCTGCCCAAGTAGATGAAAAAATATATTCTTTTTCCCAATAATGCAATACTAAGTTCCATTGCTACTCCTTTGTTTTGTTTAAAAATTTCACCATTGAAAAGAATAAAATTGTTGTTTAAAATCACCTCCATAAATTCAACTAAGAGGTTTATTATATTATTACTGAAACCTGATTTTTCAATCAAAATTCTATTAAACCATTCTATTCCTGTGGTGTGTGGGATGGAAGGGAATAAATCTATTATATCTATAGTAACCATATAGTCTGTTAGGTTAAACAATTCTTTCTTTATCCCTTTTAAAAATTCCCATGAATCTTTACAGAGACATTCAATTGATGATACCATGTTTTTTGTTGAGATGTCGATAAATTTGCCCAGAGGTTCCGTAATGCCTTTTGCACCAGCAACAATGGGCCTAAAACTTAGAGGTTCCAATCCTTTATGGACCTTTGGTATCCCAAAGATAACTGGTGTTAAAGGTTTTTGCACTAATAAATAATTGTATAACTGTTCATTAAAAACACCTTGCATTAAATAATCTTCTAACATTAACCTAATCTTTGAGTATGCAATGTTACGTTCATTAATTGAAACCTCCGTGTATTTTTCATTATCATGTAATATGTTAAATATATATGCCTCATAATCTTGCTTATACATGAGAACCATTCCACCTCCTTTATCTGGCTTCATTGGTCTGATTTCTTCATTTTAAAAATTTTATAATTTCATAAAATTCTTTTGCAAAATTATTATTTCTGTATTCAGTATTATTTGCTGCAACATTTCTAAGTTCTGTTTCTATCATATCTTCAAACACTTTTAAAACCGGATGGAGTGGAGGGTTGAACATGCTAGACCTATTAAATGGAGCTTTAATAATTTGTTCACCCTTAAAATAAATATTTAAATTCAAAGGTGAAAAGTTTTAAATCTAAAATGGTTTTGGTAAGTTCATTACTTTTTCAGGAACAAAGTGAAAACCTTTTTTAAACAAATCAAAAAACAAGTTGTTAATTTCCACATCTGTGTAATTATAGATGGTAAAATTACCTTGTTTAACTATTTTGCAGTTTGTTAAATAAATAGTGTCTATGCCTATAGAAGGTTCTGAAACATTTATCTCCTGACTGTGCTCCATGTCTCCCTGGGGCTTGCTGAAAACCCTGATCAGAATATTGATTGGGTTTTTCAGATAACCTTCCTCCTCTTTTTGGAGTGTAGGATATGTTTCTAACATCATATCTGTCATTTTTTGTTGTTGTCATATTCCTTACATTGTTCTTGAAATTATCATTTCTTGACACAAATTTTAGAAAAAATGTATGCTACACCATTTTCATAATCCTGTAAATCTCTTTCCAGTTTTTTAATCTTCCTTTGTACAATTCTATCACAATGTAAATCAACTTCATTAAATTTTTCATAGTCTTTTTTAATACTCATAAAGTTGACATTGTTATTAATAGAATTGTTAATGGAATCAATATCTGATAAGAGCATATCCCATAAGTTTTAGCATATCTAGTAAACAAATCAGAAATCTCATTAAACAGTTTTGAACCTGGAATTGCATTATTTGGTAGCTTGTTGGATTTGAATGCATATAGTTTGTTATTTAAATTTGAAACAAGCTGTTCCAATTCAATATTATTAATATTGGCATGATTGTTGGTATGCACATACCTTCAGTAAAATAAATCGTTTTTACTAGTCCATTGTTTGATATTAAAGTCATTTGCAGTGTCCTTTTGTTTGTCCTGTATTGAATGGCATGGTTCACGAAAGTCTTCGTTGTTTCTGATAAGGCATTTCGATGGACCATTACTACTGTTGTTCAATAGTATTCCACTCAACTGAGAGAGCAAGCAAATTACATCTGAGCTAAACACCAAACACAAAAAGCTGAAGCAAACGAAAGAACAGTTCCAATACAAGCAGCTCACGGCCAAAGAGAAAACCAGGAATCCAATGCTATTTATAAAATTCTTATAAAAGTTTTCTTTTACAATTATTCAATTAGCAACCATTAATTACATTAATACTGATAGGTAAATTGATGTTGGGCAAAACTATTTGCCTTAATAAATGAACAAGTACATATCAACCAAAAAGTATGTAGCATCTCTATTGTTATTTTATGAATGAACTTATAATAAACCTAATATTCTTTATTAAATTCTTGAAATATTCTAAATGTATTGTAAAATAATTCATGAAATCTGTTTCAAATTATTTACACAATTTAAATCATAATGTGGTACCCTCTCCCCATCCTATATTGCATTAAAAAACTATTTACCTTCTTAACAAATAAACTAATACAAGTTTAAAAATTAATACAAGTTTAAAAATTACTCATTATGTTATTACAATCATCATTGAATTTTATGCAAACAAATGCCCATATTGTAAAGTGCTAAATTGTTATGCATAAATAAATAGATATATATATAAATAAATAAATAAATAAATGAATGAATACATGGATGAATTAAATAGATGAATTAAATAAATATTCATTATGAATAAATTATTAGTTTTTCTTTGATAAAACCAATTGCAGGTCATTTATGTACTTATTTGCTCTAAAACATGTTCTAAAAATTAACTTTCAACAAAGCTAACCCTCAGAAATGTAATGATAAAATCAACTATTCCCTATGGTAAAAAGTATTCTATAAAAAATGTGTATATTAAATCATGTACTACATACTGTAATTTATAATTTATAATTTAGCTCGTGCACTGGTGATACTGATAGCATCATTTAATCCTGGCAATTTTGTTGCATTTAATTTAATTTGCCATAATAATTCTTTGTATTCCAAGGATGCTTCCCAGTCACCCCCCCTAATGCTACTAAATACCTGCTCAAGAACCAAAAATTTTATATTCATTTCTCTGCAAACCAGGGAATGCTTATAAAAAGCATTTGTCTCTTTTTTACTTTTAATTTCATAGGTGTGTTCATAAACCCTTCTCTTTAGGGTCCTTTCTGTTTTTCCCACATAAAAACCAAAACAATGCTGACAATACCCCAAATAAACCACACCTTTGGAATTGCAATTGAAATGACCAGTTGGAAATAAATTCATTTTTCTTGATTTTAAATATATGCCTCTATTGTTTGACATATATTTACATTTTGCATTTATAGGTTCCTCTAGCATGCTGAGACGAACTATTATTAACTGGTTGCTCTCTTTCAAGTAATTCTTTTAAATTACAATCCCTTCTTCTTACAAAATACGACTTGCAGGAATACATTTTTTAAGTTCATCATTTATGAATAAAATAGGCCATAACTTACAGATAATGTCTTCAATTTCTTTTCCATTCTTATTGTATGTGTATAGAAAAGAAAGTTTATTCGTTGCTTCCTGTACTAACAACAATTTCCTGGGTTTCCTTGTTACTAAGTAATGGAGTAAATGATGTGCTTCTTTTCTGAGCTATTTCATTAGCTATGGTTTCAAACAAACTTGCTGGATAACCTTTTTCTAAAAATAATTCTTTGAGATATGCACATTCTTTCTCATATAGTGCATCTGTGCTGCAAATTCTGGAGGCCCTTATTAGCTGGCCCCTTATAATCCCCTTCTTTTGAAATAATGGGTGGTTACAACATGTTTGAATAAGTGTTTTTCTAAAATACTTGATTCAAACTGTTTTGTTATATTATTTTTCCTTAATATTATATCCAAATAGTGTAATTCAAATGGATTTATTTTAAAATTTGTAGAACCATTAATATACTGCATAAATCTTTCAAATTCATTAAGGTCACCTTTCCATAGAATACATATATCATCCAAAAACCTTTTATAATGTAAAATGTTTCCTGCCCAAGTAGATGAAAAAATATATTCTTTTTCCCAATAATGCAATACTAAGTTGGAGTAGGCTTTGTTTTGTTTAAAAATTTCACCATTGAAAAGAATAAAATTGTTGTTTAAAATCACCTCCATAAATTCAACTAAGAGGTTTATTATATTATTACTGAAACCTGATTTTTCAATCAAAATTCTATTAAACCATTCTATTCCTGTGGTGTGTGGGATGGAAGGGAATAAATCTATTATATCTATAGTAACCATATAGTCTGTTAGGTTAAACAATTCTTTCTTTATCCCTTTTAAAAATTCCCATGAATCTTTACAGAGACATTCAATTGATGATACCATGTTTTTTGTTGAGATGTAGAGGTTCCGTAATGCCTTTTGCACCAGCAACAATGGGCCTAAAACTTAGAGGTTCCAATCCTTTATGGACCTTTGGTATCCCAAAGATAACTGGTGTTAAAGGTTTTTGCACTAATAAATAATTGTATAACTGTTCATTAAAACACCTTGCATTAAATAATCTTCTAACATTAACCTAATCTTTGAGTATGCAATGTTTTTTCATTATCATGTAATATGTTAAATATATATGCCTCATAATCTTGCTTATACATGAGAACCATTCCACCTCCTTTATCTGGCTTCATTGGTCTGATTTCTTCATTTTTAAAAAATTTTATAATTTCATAAAATTCTTTTGCAAAATTATTATTTCTGTATTCAGTATTATTTGCTGCAACATTTCTAAGTTCTGTTTCTATCATATCTTCAAACACTTTTAAAACCGGATGGAGTGGAGGGTTGAACATGCTAGACCTATTAAATGGAGCTTTAATAATTTGTTCACCCTTAAAATAAATATTTAAATTCAAAGTGCGAGTGAAAAGTTTTAAATCTAAAATGGAATGGCATGGGTATATATATTTGAGCTTTATAAGGGTGTGGGTAAGTTGATACAGGGCATTTGAGTTTATGAATTCCAGAAAGCGTTGAGCAAAGGAATTGGTACATGAGTAGTTTTCCCAGTTAATGGTGGGGTAGTTGAAATCACCCATTATTAGGGTGTTTGGTTGAACCCTGATATTTTCCAGTACATCAAGAAAAGAGGAGTGGGAATCCTGGGGCATGGTGGGTGATCTGTAGCAAGCTGCAATATGGATTGCAGTTTTGCCCAGAGTTAATTGCACTTGGATAACCTCAGCTGCATTATGCTGAGCAACTAGCCTGGAGGTGTGGATATCCTTAATGAATATGGACACACCTCCGCTTTTGGTGTTCTGGTCCAGGTTACATGGTCGAAACGTGTGGTATGAGCTATAGCCTGGTAGTGCAGGGGTGCTCTCTGGAGCACAGAACCAGGTCTCAGTTACTGCACAGATATCGATGTTCTCCATTTTAAGGAGTGCGTCGAGTGAGTGCATTTTGAGATTTAGACTTCTAGCACTGAGTAGCATCACCCTCAGTTTTTGCTTGCCTGTTCCTGTTACGTTGGTGAATTTGTCATTTGAACCTTGCCTAAAAAAGGCACTATATGGGTGACAAGAACCTTAGCCAGTATCCGGAATCCCAGGGGTGGCAGGTGCAGGCCATCTCTGGCAAAGCATCGTGGTCTGTCGACCATGTCATCCCAGGCAGACAGATGTAATCTATTCTCATCAATCATGCTAATGTTTTGTTGTATTACAAAGCTGCTATCAATTTTTTTGTCCATTTTATATGTGTAGCTTGTCAGAGAGATCCCCCAGTAAAGAAAATATATATAACCAACATACATTGTCCAAGGCAGTATTTCATGTGAAAGAAGCAGCCAACCCTCAACTGCTGTTTGAAGGTAGTGTTACCTCTAAGACGCAACAATCTCTAAAGCAGGGACTACAGAGATGGATAATTTAAAGAGAGACCTTGTGCTTATTTAAGGAAACACATGAACTGCACTGAATCACCACCCTTGTGATAGGGTACAGATGCTCTTCATCTAATAGGCAGAGAGGTGGGAGATTGAGAGGCAACTATACATAACTTTTTTATTTGATGGTGATTTTTCATATCATTGGTGACCTTTGTCACAGAAGAGCAGATTCATGAAAACAAGACACAGTAGTGAGGTTCAGCCCTGACATAACCTTGATTGACTAAAAAAAAGTACTGATTGCTATTTATTGTGGTATATGACTTCTTAAAGCAAATTAAAAATCCTTGCACTTTTGTCATTATTTATAAAATGCATGTGAAATAAACATTTGAATACTATTTATTTTTATTTTATTTCACATTAAGAAAGACAATTTCACTGTGTTTTGGTAACCCTGCCTGGTGATGAGACTTTGGCCTACAGATCATACATTTACAAATTTCATAAAAATCCATCAAAAAGCACCTGACATGTAATTGACTGAAACTGCATTAAACTGTCTTTACTGTACTGCCAAAGCAGTAGGAATTGATCAAAATCTGAAGTGCATCTGAATCATTTACCATTAATAACATGCACTTGCTTAGACAGAGTTTATAAAGCGGCTTTCTAAATTAAATGAAAAATGTTACTGGTTCTGCAAGCTCAGCTGCAGTAGGACTGTGATTAAGTTTGCTTGCACTTGAGCAGCAGATATCTGTAACTTACCATACAGCTATAATTCAATACACTTTATTGAATACTTTGCAATGTAATACACCAAACATTATTTGTTCTGCAGTGTGATATGCCTTACATACTGCTGTGATCAATGCAGTAACTGTTTTGAGTGGGTTGGTGTCACTACCAGCATTATTCTTCCTAATTGTTTGCCCTCTTCACTCATGTCCACACTTCTCCCTTCCCCATCCCTTCCACCTTGCCTTGCAAGAAATTGAGGCAGATCACAGTCTTCATAGCCAGCTGCCAGTTGTTAGCCATGAGACAACTTACTATGCTAAGGAGTACAGCACTACGTTATGCTACTCTTCTGCCATAGTATGTGTTTTAGTGAGTGCCTGTCCACCTTGGACTCTGGAATGCCTTAACATAATGTTTGCTAGTAGGGGTCCAACTTACACAGAAAAAATAAGATATCACTTCTCCATTCTAGTAATGCTGACATATTTGTACTGTTCCAGTATATAAGGGCTAACATTTAAACTGCTATATGAATTACGGTCATGTGGTACAGATGGTTTCTGAGGAAGGTATATAGAGAATCCCATTGTACAGCTGTATGATGAGAAAGCAGCATTTAGAGAGAAATTGCTGGTATAGGAGAAGTAGGCTCAATTCTGATGATTTGGTGATGTATGTATTAAGTCTGCATACATCTGGTTTATGCAGTATACTGCAGGAGGCTGTACGTATAACCTAACGATAGGCACCACTCTATCATTATCACCCACTAAGAAAACCCTACCCCTTCATGTTACCAAACAAAACAATAAAAAAGTACACAGTACACAGAGAAAATTTATAAACATAAAAAACTCAAAGCAGCATTACATACCGAAATAAACGGCTTAGAAATTAAACCTGATAAAATTAGAACAAACTAAAAATTAAATCAGGAAGCAAAAGTGGCTAGCTAAAAATATGTTATTGGCAAAATAGTTCAGAATTTATACATCTACACTAAGATTAAACTAACTAAAAATAAATAAACTATAAAAATGAAATATTTTAACATATCCATTGTCATGAAAAGAGATACTGCCAGCCCAGCTATCGGGAATATTGTAAATAAACATATGCCATGTATGAATATCAACATGATTCATATGCTTGTGTTACAAATGTATTAGAACTGTATGTTATATGTATATCAAACTGTTGGTACAGAAGTGTGGGTTGAAAAGGGTTGTAAAGTACTGAGCTTTAAAAATGTACCCACAGTGTACCCTACTGGAACAGAACAGAAATGTACGTGCACTATTGTAACTGTCTAGCTGTATATATTTTAATAATTGAAACTTGAACACATGAGATTTTCAGAAAAATTGCTGAAAATTTAAATTACTTTATGACCATGTAATAAAAGGATGTCATCTTTCAGTTTCATTGCAGTAACAGACACACTGTCTACAGGTAGAGGTTCTCTGCATTGTCTTTCAAGTGTTTTATTGTTTTATGACTTCCAGGAAAAGCCTTGTTAATGTATTTTCACAGGTCAATGCTAAATGCTACCAGCTGCATCAGTGGTTTTCACCTCAGAAAGAGTCAGAGATGTGATGTCATGCTGCAAGCTATCTCAGCAGTAATATCTGAGATATTAATTTAAGAACTCTCTGAGAAAGACTGAGTATTCTGTATTTTTCTTTGACCTGACAACATCAGCTGGAAGACTCACTCACCACATCTGCCTTGCTTACTCTGTAAGTAAGTTAACTAGGGTATAGTAATTTTCTTAGATTCAGTCAGGAATATAGTGAAGTATAGTTTAGATGTTTTCTTTATTTATTTTAGACTGTCTTGCAATGTTGTTTTAAATATTTCCTGTGATTCTGAACTCTGATGCTATTGTGATTATATACTGAGCCTTTTCTTGTTCTTTAATTACGTATTATTAAATACATTTTAACATTTTGTTGTGGCTGATATATGTGAGACATATTTACATTTTGGGAGTACTTGCATACTTATTTGGTGACACTGTGGGCCACTCCAAATAGCCTTACTCTTGGTCAAGCTATCGTTTGTAAGGGCATTAAAGTAGATGATAAGGACTTGGCTGGTGGCAGTGATAACTACCTTATAATATGGTCTAAAGTGGGTATAGCTAGTAAACCTGTGCTAGCCTTTCCCAGGTGTGTGCATGTGTATAAATCAAACCTCAAAGAGTGTGTGTGTCAGCTACTTGGGCAGGGACAAGAAGCACTGGTTGGACAGGGAGGGTGCTGGAGGTCTTGGCTTAGCCACTCAGCAGAGATCTCAACCCTATAGCTGTGCCAGTGGGGAGTCTTACTGAGGATCCAGAGAAAGAAGGAGAAACCAGCCCCGGACTGACTGTGGTCTCTGTGTTCTCTTAAGGGAAATTTCACTTGATGCAGAAAGCTGCATCTGGAAATACTATGTGTGTACCTGTCATCCTCCCAATATATGTCCTCCACTGTTACCATTGGTGAGGATTGAGGCTCCTTGATTACATCACTATGGGGCATAACATCCATCACAGCACTTTTATAATTATTCAAAAAAGCTGCTTTACTCTGTAGAAAAAAGGTTGAGTTACCTTACTACTCAAATACATAACCACCCATCAGTCACTATCAGAAAACAAAGAAAGCTGCATATTTAGCAGACAACTTATGCAGTTGCTGCATCCCACTGAAATTAATGGAAAATAGTATTTAAAAATGGAACACAGAAAATAATCGATAAATAGAATACATATGAATGCTGTTTGTGTGATACATGAAATAAAAAGCTCAGTTTGATGACATAACTTTGAAACCCATTCCCTAAGTGTACAGTACAAGGTATTTCATGCATTTTTCTCTCTCTCTCTCTCTCTCTCTCTCTCTCACACACACACACGCCATGCGCGCACACACAAACACACACACACACACACACACACACACACACACACACACACACACACACACACACACACACACATACACACACACACACCTATATCTTTATCTATGTGTGAGTGTGTCTGTGTGTGTGTGTGTTTGAGTGTGTGTTAAGGCACAAAGTTTATTGAGTCACAGATAGTTAAATACGTGACTTATTAAATTTAAAATCAGATCAGTAAATGCAACCTATCAGTTCTAAATAGAAAGCACTAAATGGACCTGTCCGCTTTGCAGGACCAGGGCTAATTCTCATTTCTAGTAGTGTGACTGCTAAAGAGAATGACTTTCGATTTTTTTTCATTGCATTTTAGTTGATGGAATTGGGTCTTGATACATATTTGTGTGTGGTATTACATTGCTTACATAATTAATTCAGACACAATGCATCAAATTACAGTTCATCAACTACAATATAACATGAAGAGTGTACATGATCCATGCATCTCTAAATGTTAATATAAACAAAATGGAGATTGGTGTGCAGTGGGAAAGTCCCACTTCACTACAAGCTCTACATGCAGAAAATATAATGTACCGTGAAAGTGGTACTTTAAATACAATTAAATAAATATATATATATTTTTTTTGGGGGGGTGAGGCAAGCCTTCCTATACCTCCCCCAACAGAAAATCTGCACCCCCCCAACACCCCCCACCCTTAAATATAGAAGCTCTTAGATCAAACCCATCCATCCATCCACAACCCTTTTTTCCTATTTTTGCATATGGGATTGAGGTGTCACTTCAAGAGTGACAATCATCTAGAGCCAGTGTTTACACCATCAGCTGGCTAGCCCTGCTATGGTTGTTCTTTCACACCATGCACTCACACGCACACTCACACCTATGGCTAATTTAGAGCGTCCAATCCACCTACTGCATGCCTTTGGAATGTGGGAGAAAACTGGATCACCCAAAGGAAACCCACTCAAACACAGGAAGGATATCCTAGATCAAAAAACAGTGTGAAAAAGAGGAAAACTGTAATTCCCACTGTATAGCAAGCTAACTATAATTCAGCATGCCATTGAACAAAACAATGACCAGATATAACAAGATATCAGATTACTGCTTTGACAAAACAAGATCCAGAGGGCCCCGGATCATACTCTATCTACAGAGATATACAGAAAGTTCCCAGAATACAATTCCATCCTACATGCCTCTAGTTACCATCCACCTGACATAGCACGTAACATTCCTAAGTCACAATTTATACATGCTAAACGTATCTGCTCAGATGAGACTACTTATTTGAAACACAAATCTGACATAACTACCAGATTCAAATTTCATGGGTACAGAAGTGGTGACATATCTGTGGCTAGTAACAAGGTTTGTTCTATGGAGAGAATGGACTTACATATAAGACACATGCTACCAAACCATCCCAACCTCTCAGATTCACGACTACATATGCTCGTAATTCCAACCGCCTCATTCAAAGTGTACGGAGGCATTGGAACATTTTACAATGTGATTTGGACATCAACAGCATTATCCCTGATAATTGCCTTTTTTCTTACAGGAAAGGCAAAAACCTTAATTCTTTTTTCAATCATTATAAACACAGGGACAATAATAGACATGATTTGGTACAAACAACACTTTCTGGTGAACCGTTACATGGTTGTTTTCCATGTGGACATTGCAATAATTGCAAATATATAAACAAGTCCAAACAATTTTCTAGTCGTGACTGCCCCCAAGTTTTTGATCTGAAGTTTTTCTCAAATTGTTCCAGTGATTGGATCATCTATTTGGCCTCTTGTAATTGTGGTTCATTTTATGTTGGACAAACGTCCAGACCTCTCAGAATACGTATCTCTGAACACATCAGTAACATCAAACAGAAAAGGATGCACAATGCTCTCTATAAACATACACTAGTTCATCCAACATGCAAGTTCAACTTTATTGTTATTGATATGATTTTAGGGAATAGGGCAAACAAAACTGGATGGCATTCCATATTAAATATAAAAGAAAAGAAATGGATTATTAGACTGGGAGGGTTGTTCCTCCCGGGACTTAATGAACACCTTTAGGACTCAGCCAATAGGATGCTTGTTTATTGTATATATACAGCTTTTGTATGTCATGATTTTCTTGTACACTGAAGAAGGCTGTGCTTTGCCAGCCGAAACCGGTTTGTAACTGCTGTAATATGCTGTGATTTTGTTTATTTAATACAAAATTTCATTCTAGTCACTGTTTGCTGGCTCTCATTCTTTGGTTCCTGATTGAGTTTGTTTCCTGAGCCTTGCAATTGCTACCGTGCAGGAGGTTTGTTTTCTCACAAAACAAGCAGTTGCCAAAATGAATGGGATACACACACAGACACACACAAATATATTTATCTATGTGTGTATATATATATATATATATATATATATATATATATATATATATATATATAAATATATCTATCTATTTATATATATATATATATGTATATTTTATATATGCACAGATACAGAGATACCCTCCCACACACACGCACAGACATGCATGCACACACACACACACACACACACACACACACACACACACACACACACACACATGTGTGCATGTGTGTGTGTGTGTGTGTGTGTGTGTGTGTGTGTGTGTATTCCATATCCATAACATCAATAGTTCATACCTTCTTTGTATATTTTTTCTTCTTATACACAAGAACATCACATTCTGTCATTTACAGAAATGTATCACCTATTGACACAAGGGTGGTGATATAACAGCTATGTTCTCTGTGGTTGGCCCTGATCCCAACAGCAGCTCAGATGCTGCATGGCTAGTCAGGAGAAGTAACAAAGAAATGCCCAGTGCCCAGTTCTTCTGCTGTAGTACTGATCCTTATCAGATAAAGGAGTGCTATCCTGGAGTGGTTATGTGGAATAAGGGGGGATATCAGACACAATGTGTATTTCCACAGGTGGGAAAACATAGTGCATGATGTCACAAGTGATAGACGTTGGGTTAAGTTTTATTTATTATTAAGGAGCTGTAGTGTTGACGGAAATCACCGTAGTAGCTGATGCTTTGCTCAATAATTGGAGCATGTTGGATGTAAATGGCATCAGAGGGTGGTTTACACTGAAGCATATAAGAAAAGGAAAAACGTAAAATCTTCCTGAAGTCTGTAATCAGATGGCATCACCAAGTTCCAGCCCACATCTGATGAAGTTAAGAAACAAAAACGTATGGTTTGAGCATTAATGTGTTTTGGTTGATTTAATAAAAGTGATTTTTTAAGTATTTTCGTTTCCATGCTGTCTGACTACGCTGAGAATTAAGTAACTGAACAGTTTCTGCCAACTGGGAGCTTTACTGTACATCTCTGGGCTTCGTTTTTCTTTTGTGTTTATTGTTTTTTGTGGAGCCCTTGTGCTTTCTTTGGGATTTACTAGGATCATTAGATCATAGGAGGTTACTAGGCTAATGACCCCAGGGCCCTTACAAGCCTAGACAAGTTTTACCCTTATTTCTATGATCAGCACCTATCATCCCTGTCCAAGAGGGACATAGGTGGAACCCCAGGAGTGAATTTATGGTTAACCATCCAATCATCCAGATTACACGTGAAGATGGCCAATGAGGTGCTCTGCTTGAAATGAAGTGGGAGTCTGTTCCAAAGGAGTGGTAGCCTCTGGGAGACAAATCTTTCCCTCCAGCAGGTTCTATTAATGGCACATACCAGATTAGGACCATTAGAGCGAGTAACCCGTGTACCATTTGACTTACGGATATGCAGCATTACCAATAAAGCAAGGTCAAAGATCACCTTATACACAAGGCAGAGATGGCCTCTATGTAGTCTGTATGAAACAGATTTAAGTGACAGCGATTTCAGATGATCCTCATAAGGACAGATGCTGAAGTCCTTGAATTTTTCATGTGAGAAGCTTCTGTGGTCTCTCCAACTGCTGCAGGTGTTTGGAAAGGTATATACCAAAAGGGGCATTGTACTCAGTTATTGGCCTGATGAGGTAATAGTACAGGGAGGTTATAATTCCTGTTTTCTGGAGGCAATGTGCTTACTTATGACATGAGCAATACAGAATGCCCTTCTTACCACTGTGGAGACATGGTGATCAAAGGTAAAGTTGCTGTCAACCTGTGTGCCCAGGTCTCTCACCACTGAGTGCATACTTAGGGTGTTGTTATTGATGTGGTAGTTAGCAGAAACATCACTCTTACTAAAAAGGATAATAATATATTTTTTTCACTGAGTTTAAAGCCATGACTTTGGCATCAGTTTGTTTGTGTAAGACCCTCTTGTAGGATGTTGGCATTGTTTGGAGATTCTATGACCACTCCCAATTTGCAGTCATCAGCAAACTTTGTCAACCACAGACCCTTAGTTTTAGCTTGCACTTTGGAGAAATAGATTCCAAACAGTAGAGGTCCCAGGACTGATCTCTGTGGAACACCACTAGTTACAGGTATTCTGTTGCAGGTGGATTCCTCTATTTTGACTATATGGGTTCTATCAGTGAGACAGTCAGAGACCCATCTAATGATATACGGATTGATACCTAGCTGGCTGAGTTTGTCAATTATGCCTGAGTGGGGGAGAATGTCAAAAAACCTTGGCTAAGTCTAGGTATGCTGTATGCACAGATTTCCCCTCATCAAGGGACTTGGTGACTGTCTCGAAGAAGTCCACCAGGTTTAACAGGTATGATCTCCCTTTGAAAAACCCAAATTGAGTAGGGTCAAGTGTTTGGAGGTTACTGATGTCTTTGTTGATAAGGTCCATGATATGGCCTTGCAGATAAGGCTAGTCATGCTAATAGGTCTATAGTTCCCATGGCCGGTGGAAGCACCACCTTTCTACAAGTGGATAATGGTGGCCTTTTTCCATTCAGCTGGAATGAAGCCGATGCTTAGACTATGACTGAAAAGAGTACCCAATTGAGTTGCTAATTCTTGTCCTAGCCCATGTAGGACACAACCTATCCTATGGATGCTGTGTTTTTGACCATAGAAAGGGCCTTCACAACCTGGTCTTTAGAGATACAGGGTAGAGAACAGATGTTAGGGATGTCTTGCGGTAATGTGGCGGGGAAAAGGGAGTGAAGATTTTATAGAACCTGCCTGCTAACAGGTTAGCAATGTCCACAGGCTCAGTATATATGGTATCATTAACTACCAGTTCGGTACAAATCTGAGATTTTCCTTTTAGGTTTTGGATGTAACTAAAGAATGCCTTACGGCTGTCCTTAGTTGAGGAAGCTAATTTAGATTTGTATTTAGCTTTGGAGGACTTCACAAGGAGTCTCATTTCCTTGTTTAAGCTGAGGAGGGAGTGTTCTCTTACTCTTAGAGAGCAATTTCTTCCTCTTATTGTAAAGCATCTTAATGGCAGTTGTCCACCAGACAGGTTTGCTCTTCCTTGAGGAGCTTGTTTTGGTCCTATCAGGTATGGCCAATTCAATGCAGTTTGTTCAGGTGTTTGTATAAAGCATTTGTGTAGAACTTGGGATACTTATAGGTTCATAGGTTCATAGGTTCATACTAGGCTATCTGCCCGAGGGCATTTACAAGCCTAGCCCATCGTTTTGTGGCTTACGCCACCCCTTTAGTATGGGGAACTATACCCATTATTTTGCTGTGCCTCTGTCGAGCAGTGACACTGAGGTAATCCCTGGGGTATATCTGCGATCTCCCATCCATTGGTCAAGATTTCTCTTGAACAAGGCCAGCGAGGTGCTCTGCCTCACATATACCGGGATTTTGTTCTACAGCATAGGGAGTCTTTGGGTAATGAATCTATCCCTCCAGCGCGTCCTATTAATAGCCGTGTCGAGGTTTAAGTCTCCCGCCCTTGTGGCTCTGATGGATCTAGATTTTTTGAGGTGAAGCATATTCATCAAATCTGGGTTTGACATGGCCTTGTATGTTAGGCAAAGGTCACCTCTGAGCAAGCGGTGGCGACTGAATAGAGCTGGAGTTCTTTCAGTCGGGCAGCATAGGACAGATTTTTGAGACCCTTTATCCTTTTGGTGAGGAACTTTTGTGGCCTCTCCAGCTACTGCAATTGTCGGGTCAGATACATTCCGAATGGGGCATTGTACTCAATCATTGGTCTGATGAGTGATGAGTAAAGGGAGACTATGACCTCCCTTGATCTAGATGAGAATCCCTTCATGATAAGGTGGGCAATATAGAAGGTCTTCCTAACTACTTTAGCTACATGGGTGTCGAATGACAGACTACTATCAACCTGGGTCCCCAGGTCCCTGATAACTTCTTCTGTGCTCAGTGGATTGCCATTTATTTGGTAGCTAGGGGTAACCTTGTTTTTCCCGAAGGGTATGACTATGCATTTTTTGGCATTTAACTTTAGGCCATGGCTCTGGCACCAGTTATCCATTTCTGTGAGACCCTTCTGAAGGATATCTGTGTCAGATGTGTTTTCTACTATGGCGCCCAGTTTGCAGTCATCTGCAAACTTTGTCAGCCATAACCCTCCTGTGTTTGCTTGTACTTCGGAAAAGTAGATGCCAAACAAGAGTGGGCCCAGGACTGAGCCCTGTGGGACACCACTTGTGACAGGCTTTGAGTCTGACATGGCGCCAGCAACTCTGACCCTGTGGGTTCTGTCACTCAGCCAGTTTGCAACCCATCTTGTGATGTATGGGTTAACATTTAAGCTGATGAGTTTTTCAATGATACCCGAGTGGGGTATTGTATCGAAGGCCTTCGCCAGATCGAGGTAGGCTGTATGGACTGCCTTTCCCTCATCAATGGCTTTGGTGACTGTTTCGAAAAAGTCAACCAAGTTTAAAAGGCATGATCTGCCTTTGACAAAGCCAAACTGGGTTGGATCCAAAGTCTGCAAATTCCCTATGTCTTTATTTATGAGGTCCATTATGATCCTCTCCATGGCTTTGCAGATAAGGCTTGTCAAGCTAATGGGCCGGTAATTTCCAGGGTCGGTGGAGGCACTGCCTTTGTGAAGTGGGACCACAGTTGCAGTGCGCCACTCCTTGGGTACGTATCCAGAGGTAAGACTTTGATTAAACAGCTGTCCTAGCTGTGGGTTTAATTCCTCATTGAGTTCGTGGAGCACACAGCCGGGGACACCATCAGGTCCCATGGATGCTGTGTTTTTTGCTTTGGAGAGAGCAGTTTTCACTTGGGCGTTGGAGATGTTTGGGGGGCTGCAATCGTTTGGTATAGATATCTCTCCTTTTGGGGGGAGGGAGAAGTTTGCACTGAACCTGTCAGCCAGTATGTTGGCAATGTCTGTAGGATCAGTAATCTTCACATCATTTTGAACTAGTTCTGAGCATATCTGGGAGTTTCCTCCCAGGTTTCTAACATAGCTAAAGAAGGCCTTATGATTGTCTTTTGAGTCTTTAGCTATTTTCTCTCAAAATTTGCTTTGGATGATTTTATGAGAGCTCTTAGTTTTTACTTATAGTGATCAAGGGTGTCTTACCTTTTAAGGATTTTGCTCTATCTTGTAGTAGCTTCCTCCTTTTGTTGTAGAGTTTGTTTATGGCTGGGGTACACCAGACTGGACGCTTGCCTTTGGTACAAAGAGTCTTTGTTTTGCTTGGGATTGCCTTATCCATGCAGTCCTGCAGGTGCTGGTAGAAGGCATTTGTAAGTGATTCAGCGGCTTGAGTACTGTTTTCCGCCAGCTCGGGGGCCTTAAAGGAGACCACACTAGTCTTTAGAAGTGTGAAGTCGGCTTTGAGAAGTTCTTTACTGTGGTCTTTTTATTTCAGGTGGGGTGGGATGAGGACCTCCAGCGAGATTAGTTTGTGATCTGATCTCACCAGTGAGGGGTATACTTCCGGTGTTGAACATTGTGCTCCCATGTTCATGATGATGAGATCAAGTATGTTATCTCCTCTTGTGGGGATGGTGACTAGTTGTTCCATGGCATTTGAGTTTATGAATTCCAGGAACTTTTGGGCTAGGGTGTTTGGGCTTGAGTAGTGTTCCCAGTCTATATTAGGGTAATTGAAGTCACCTAGTATGATGGTGTTTGGTGATACATTTATCCCCTCTAGTGTTTTCAGGAAGGCCATGTGAGGTTCCTGAGTTTGTGAGGGTGGCCTGTAACATGCTACAATTTGCAGAGCAGTCTTGCCTATGGTTAATTGCACCTGGATGGTCTCCGATGCATCGTGCGTTGCCACCAGTCTTGAGGTGTGGGTGTCCTTGATGAATATGGATACCCCCCCCTCCTTTCTTGGTATTGTCCGGATTTTGGGGCGGAGCATGATATGAGGTAAAACCTGATAGTGCTGGGGTGCTCTCAGGAGCCTTGAACCAGGTTTCTGTCACAGCACAGACATCGATGTTCTCCATACTGAGAAGGGCCTCGAGTGCGTGCATTTTGAGATTTAGACTTCTGGCATTGAGCAGCATTACCCTTAGTTTTTTTCCTTTTTTGTGTTCTAGGGTGGTAGGTTTAGAATTTGAGCCTTGCCTAAAAGGCACTATGGGGGTGGCAAGAGCCTTTGCCAATATCCGGAATCCCCAGGGTGACAGGTGCAAGCCGTCCCTTGCGAAGCAGCATGGCTTGTCCAGCATGTCATCCCAGGCAGACAGACACTGGATCCCCTTTGAATGACACCAGTGTTTAAGCCAATTGTTAAAGCTGATCATCTTATCTCTGTATTGTGGCATCATTCTTGGTGAAGGTAGGATACTGCTCAAGGTCAGGGTCATACCTGCCTGGGCTACATAATCAGAGAGCTCCTCAATGTCTCTTTTCATGTAGTCCAAGGAGGTGCGTCTCAGGTCGTTTACACCAGCGTGGACAATGACTGAGTCGTATTTGTACCTGCTGTTGAGAGACCTGAGTGCTTGCGTTATGTGGCGGATTCTAGCGCCCGACAGGCAGCTTACTGTGACCTTCTCCTTACTCAGTCTGGTGGCGGGGCGTCAGTGTGTCTGACTATGGAGTCACCAATGACTAGTGTGTCTGGCATTGTGTTTGGCCTTAAGGGCTGTGACTGTTTGACACTCTGACTGTGAGGTCTATGTGTTGCAGGTGTTGTGTTCTGAGGTGGTGGTTGTTTGGGTGTCTGCTTTGGTGGCCTCTGCTGTTTTGGTAGATTTTTGATCAGAGCCTCCGAGTATGTCTTTGTGTGCTTATGTGTATGATTTGAGGTTGTGATGGTACTATGTGAGACTGGGTCTATAGTGTGTGTGGTAACCTTCTCCTCCTGACTGGTCTTGCCAGTCCTATGTTGAGAGAGCTCAGCCTCCAGTTTGGCCGTATAGTTGCATCTCTCGCATGTATTTGTGTTTTGTGGGAGGAGGAGAGGGTTGTCTGTGTACATGAGGCAATTGTAACATTGCCTCAATATTCCCAGGTTCACCACTTGCTAGTTCTATCTGAGGAAGGAGATGCAGTGAAGCTACTTATGCCATCCTGTAAGAGATTATAATCAGCTTTGGAGAAGTTTTTTTAATTTAGTTTGTGCTACGTGGGGGGGCAGGTGTGATAGTAACTTCAAATGAGACTGATTTATTGACAGATCTCACAAGGAAAGACCTCACAATAGGGGTGCTACAGTGGTTCACCATATTGGTAGGCACTAGATCCAGGATGATGGCACCCCTTGTGGGGGTGTCAACTAGCTGGTCCAGGAAATTGGAGTTAACGAAGTCAAAGAACCTTTGGGCAAGTGAGTTTCCGCATAGTAATTTCCCCAGTCAATGGCTGGGTAGTTAAAGTCGCCCAAAACCATGAAGTTCAGATGTATCTTGATAGACTCAAGTAGATCCAAATAGGAAGAATGGGTGTCCTGATTCATGGAGGGGGTCCTGTAACTGGCAATGACTTGAATAGATATCCTGCCAGCAGTTAATTGCACCTGATATATCTCCAGGGAATCATGCTGTCTAACCAATCTGGAGGTGTATTTATCTTTAATGAATATTGATACACTCCCTCCTTTAGTTTTTATGTTTTCAGTTTTTGGTATGAACATGTGCAAGGAGGTGTAGCCCAATATGGCCAGGATCCTCTCCAAAGCCTTGAACCAGGTCTCCGTGACTGCACAAATGTCTACATCTTCCAAGGTGAGGACTGCTTCCTATGAGTGCAGTTTCATGTTAAGACTCCTAACGTTTAGCAGCAAAACCTTGAGGTTGTTCTTAGATGGAGTTCTTATGTCGGGAATTTTGTCCTTGAGACATTGCCTAAAAAGGCATTATGGGGTGGCAAGAGCCTTGGCCAATAGCTGAAATTCCAGGGATGACAGATGAAGACCATCTCTGGCAAAGCATGGAAGACTGTTGATCATGTCAACCCAGGCTGACAGATACTGTATCCCCTTGGAATGACACCAGAAACTATGCCAACTATTGAAGTCAATCATTTTCTGTTTGTAGTGAGTTATGATCCTAAGTGAAGGTAAAATGCTGCTTAAGACTGGGGACATTCCAGCCTGAGACATATAGTCCAAGAGCTTAATCATGTCTCTCTTCATATAGTCCAGAGAGGTATGTCTCAAGTCGTTCACACCAACATGGGCTATAGTGGTCATAACAGTACTATAACAGTGCATGTGTGATATGGCGGTGATCATTAGATGTGTGTTGCACATTATTAGCTGTAACTGCCATCACCAACACAATTACAAACCTTCACAGAGAGTCAAATAAAATCCTGTACTTTCCAAGTGCTTAATTCTGACAAGCTAATCAGACTGCAATAGGCACGGTCTATCCTCCCAGATGTTTCCACTCTTCCACCTAATCTTGTGTCTTACAGGTTCCCACTTTTTTACTATTACTGTGTTGATTGAACAGAGCTTCATGATAAACCAGGGACAGAAAATCAGAGCACTCCTGATGATATCACATACTTAGCCCTGCAGAAAATATGTCAATAATAACAGTTTTACGTAACATTACTTGCTTAGAAATTAGATTTCTCACCCTTCTCACTGCTTGTGTTCAGACTGACTCTTCTTCACAATGTCTCTGTTACCTTCTGTTAAACTTTTCTACTGCAGACACACTTTTACTATTATAAACATTTCTTCATTACACTATTAAATTTGACCTCTGCTGTATATGGCCTCAACTCCAGCTTGCCTTCCAGAGTGTACTAACCCCCTCTCTTTCAGCATAACAGACACCGATTGTTTTTTTCCTGTCACTTGGAGCCACAGAAGAGATATCCAAGCATCACTAAACAAGTGGATATGTGTAAATACTAGTTATACTGTCTTGCTGTTAATTTAGTTGTGGGGTGACTGACAGAAAATGCTGAAGTGTTTACTGCTGATACATAGTAAGCAGATTATGGATGATGGGTAGAGTAAACAACAAACAGAAATAATACCCATTATCTGTCACAAAAAATATCAATATTTAAGAAATGTATGCATTACTGTTCCTAAGAGAATGGACAAACTGTATATCAGCACCCTGATTGGAGAACAAACTTTCTTCATCACGATATTAATGTACAAGTAATGCCCGCTGAAAAACAAGTCTGCTCCTTCATGACAGCATATCAAGCTGCCGTGGAGAGAAAACTGAATGGCTGCCATTATTTTACTCTTGCTAAACAGTGCTTTTGCTGTTTAGAGAGTGTAAAATGTGAAATAAAAAGAAGACAATAAAAAAAAATTGTGTGCATTTAAGTCTGTGTGTAAGTGTATGTGTGCATGTCAGTGAAAGTGAGAGCGAGCGAGCTATTTTACACTCGCTAAACAGCACTTTTGTTGTTTAATGAGTGCAAAATAAAAAAATTAAAAAATTAAAATAAAGCATGTGTGAGAGTGTATGCTTGTATGAGAGTAAGAAAGCAAGACTGATTGAGCGAAACAGAAAAATGTATGTGTATGTGTTTATGTTGCTGTCTGCATGTGTGAGTGAATGCCTGCATGAAAGCAGAAAAGACTGTACATGTGTGTGTGTGTGTGTGTGTGTGTGTGTGTGTGTGTCTGCGTACATGCATGACAGACAGACAGTAAAATGTGAAAGCGATCTAGTGATCCCCTGGCAGCTGCAGCAGCAGTTTTGCGTACCTCTCCACCTCACACACAGTTCTCAACCTATTAGCATAGGAAATCTGCACAAAGCCTGACATAATGGGGGATAAATGTTAAGAAATAGGGACACATTTTATATATTACTCTTAGAAACATAGAAAGTTGATAGAATAACAGCATTTGTGTCAGCATGTATTTTCTGAAGGATATGAAATCTGAAACTCAATGGATGTCATTTTTAGTGACTTTAATCTTTAGGTCATCCCAATGTTAAAAAACACAAATTTTATGAGGAACAGACTGAAAATATGAGGCAAAAATCTGGGCATTCTGCAGAAATATATACAGTCAAGAGGTATGCACTTAGATCAAGGTCTCTGGATAAGCCTAAAATAAATGGAATAAAATTGAAACATATTTTAAATGATTTGTGTTGGCATGGATTTTCTGAAACATAGGTGTGTGTGTGTGTGTGTGTGTGTGTGTGTGTGTGTGTGTGTGTGTGTGTGTGTGTGTGTGTGTGTGCGTGTGTGTGTGTGTGTGTGTGTGTGTGCGTGTCTGTGGGGGGGGGGGCAGAGAGGGAGTGAGATCTACCACTGGAAGCAGCAAAGAGGTTTGAATACCTCTGGACCCTTCAACTCAAGAAATCTGGATAAAACTTTAAATAAAAGGGAAACAAAGGTCAAAAATAAAAACAGATTTTAATTATTGTTCTTATAAAATTACAAACTTGCTTAAATAAAAGGAATGAATTTTCTGAAGGAAACAAAACTCTGAAACTCAAACATATGTCATAGTAACTTCTATCTCTAATGACTGGCAATAAACCAAATGTTTTAGGAGTAAGAGAAGAAAAAATAAAGTAACTGCCTGGATATTTTTTATGTTATATTTTGGATATAAAATGCTTCCTCCAACATCATTATCATATACTACAGCAAGCTTAAAAGATTAGGCAGAGGAACTATTTTACATCAAAAACATAAAAAATAACATAGTGCTTAAATAAAATAAGTAAGTAAAACACAACAATTTTACAGAGAACCCATTCTCTAAGCACAATAATGCCCTCCAGGGTGTGTGTTAATGTGTAATTAATGCCCTTCCAGGGGTGTAGAGGCCCAACGCACACACCCTGTTGGGCATTATTGCTTGTTTATCAGCTCACATATCAACATGAATGTAGACACATATTATATTACTTAGCTCCCATATGTTTGATACTTCATAGGTTCATAGGTTCATAGGTTGGTTCTAGGCTATCAGCCCTAGGGCCTATACAAGCCTAGCCATAACAATTCCCTGGTTATTTCTTCCCACATTATTTACTTTCCTGGACCCCTGTCTAGCAGGGCAACTGACGTGATCCCTGGGGTGAATTTCCTTTCTCCCATCCAATCGTCAAGGTTCCTCTTGAAGAGGTCCAAAGAGGCACTCTGCTTGACATGTATGGGCAATATGTTCCAGAGTCTGGGGAGTCTCTGGGTCAGGAACCTATCCCTCCAGCATGTTTTGTTTATTGTGATGACAAGGTTTAGATCCCTGGAGTGTGTAGCTCTGAGGGATTGGGATTTCTTTAAGTGTAGCATGTCCAACAGCTCTGAGTTTGACATGGCCTTGTATGTTAAGCAGAGATCGCCTCTGAGTAGACGATATGCGACAGAGTATAGTTGGAGTTTTTTAAGGTGGTCAGTGTAGGGCATCTGCTTTAGGCCTGTGATTCTTTTAGTGAGGTATTTCTGAGGCCTTTCCAGTTGTTGCAGATGTCTTGAGAGGTACATACCAAATGGGGCGTTGTATGCTATAATGGGCCTAATGAGGGATGAGTACAGTGGGACAATGACCTCCTTTTTTCTGGATGAAAAGCCCTTCGTGATGAGGTGTGCCACATAGAAAGATTTCCTGACTGTTGTGGCGATGTGGTTATCGAAGGTGAGACCACTGTCCACCTGTGTCCCTAAGTCTCTTATCACACTTTCTGTGTTTAGTGTACTGCCACCTATATGGTAATTCATGGATACATGTTTTTCCCAAAGGGATAACAATACATTTCTTGGCATTGAGCTTGAGCCCATGGCTCTGGCACCAAGCATCTGTTTCTGTAAGGCCCTTTTGTAGAGTATCCACATCATTTGGGGATTCAATAATGGCTCCCAGTTTGCAGTCATCTGCAAACTTTGTTAGCCAGAGTCCCTTAGTGTTGACCTGTACTTCAGAGAAGTAGGTGCCAAACAAGAGCGGTCCCAGGACTGAA
Organism: Protopterus annectens; assembly: GCF_019279795.1. Taxonomy (NCBI): domain Eukaryota; kingdom Metazoa; phylum Chordata; order Ceratodontiformes; family Protopteridae; genus Protopterus; species Protopterus annectens. The sequence goes on along the minus strand of NC_056751.1, from coordinate 46,352,796 downwards.
CCCTGAGGTACTCCACTTGTCACTTGTCTGGAGCTGGATTTGGAGTCTGCTACTTTTACAGTGTGGGTTCTATTAGTAAGCCATTTAGCAACCCATTGGGTGACATAGGGATTAATGCCCAACTTAGTAAGTTTATCTATGATTCCAGAGTGGGGGATGGTGTCAAAGGCCTTGGCAAGGTCTAGATAGGCTGTGTGGACCACCTTACCCTTGTCCATGGCTCTGGAGACTGATTCAAAGAAGTCAATCAGGTTCAGGAGACAAGATCGGCCCTTCACAAACCCAAACTGGGTGGGGTCCAGTGTTTGAAGGTTGCCAATGTCTTTGTTTATAAGTTCCATGATAATACGCTCCATGGCCTTGCAGATAAGGCTTGTCAGACTGATGGGACGGTAGTTTCCGGGATCCAAGGTGGATCCCCCCTTGTGGATTGGGATAACTGTAGCTCTGCGCCACTCAGTGGGCACGAAACCTGAGGTGAGGCTATGATTAAACATGACACTTAGGTGAGGTGCCAGTTCATATTGTAGTTCATGTAGTACACAGCCGGGATGTCATCTGGTCCCATGGATGCTGTATTCTTGGCTTTAGAGAGTGCGTTTTGTACCTGTGTGGCCATTATTACTGGAATTTGGCAATCTTCGGTATTGAGATGGGCCATTTAGGGGGGAGAGGGGGTGAAGTTGGCACTGAATCGATCTGCCAGGATATTGGCAATATCCTTCGGATCAGTATATTTAATGCCATTCTGTTTTAGCTCAGAGCAGATCTGAGCATTGCCATTTAGATTCTTGACATAGTTATAGAATGCTTTGTGGTTGTCTTTGGAATCTTTGGCAATTTTATTTTCGTAACTAGCTTTGGAGGATTTTATGAGGCATCTCAGTTTCTTACTGAGGCTAGTAAGGGAGTTTTTTTGCATCCTGGGATTTTCCTCTTTTCTGCAAAAGTTTCTTCCTTTTGTTGTAAAGTTTGTTTATGGCAGGGGACCACCAGATTGACTTCCTTTTTTTGGATGAGAGCATTTTGGTTTAGTAATGTTGCTACATTTGTACTAATAACTTTCTGCTCTGGTGCTGCTCTGCAGGGTGCACCAATATCACTTATTAGAACTATCTGCACTTTCTATCTTTGTGTGATAGTTCCGGTTTATTCCATTTTAATACATGTCATCACTGTTTGTACACTGAACTATCTTTAGAGATTGTATAAAAATTGTTGTATTGTATAGCTACTATGTCGTGGAGCATTTTCCTGATGTCTCTGCTGAAAATGAGTAGTGTAACCCAATCTGACTTTTGTGGTAAACAAAAGCAAGCAAGAAAATAAATATCATAAAGAGTATTCTGATAACAGAACTATCATAAAAAAGTAGAGTAGGTTTTATAGGTCGCACAAGTGACATTTCTCATGCAGGCTGACCTCTGGGTCTGGAGCTAATTACTATCAGTCACTTTGTCATGTAGGCTGAGTTCTGAGACTAGCAGTAATACCCATAACACTTTCTAGTGCTAGCTGACACCTGGGACTAGAGGTAATAATGATACTTCCTGTTCAGGCTGACACCTTGAACTAGAGGTAATAGTGATACTTCCTGTTCACCCTGACACCTGGGACTAGAAGTAAGAATTATGCTTCCTGTTCAGGTTGACACCTGGGACTACAGGCAATAGTGATGCTTCCTGTTAAGGCTGATCCCTGGGATTGCAGGTAATAGCAGTGAAGCTTCCTGTTCTGGCTGACACCTGGGACTAGAGGTAATAGTGATGCTTCCTATCCAGGCTGATACCTGGGACTACTGGTAATAGCAGTGAAACTTCCTGTTAAGGCTGACCCCTGGGACTAGAGGTAATAGTGATACTTCCTGTTCTGTAGATTGACAGCTGTGACACTTCCTGTGCAAGCATACTCCTGGGAATAGAGATAATATCGAGGTTGTGTTGTACAAACAAGCTGTCTCAATGCATTTGAGACATTTACATCATGTTGGCGTCTTCCGTGGAAAACCATTTTGCATGCTTATTTTCTGGTCAACAAGAAGAGAAAAGTTCCCTAAACTGCTCTTGCCCCTGCCTGAACCAGAGGTCCTGAAGTAAATGTCTTCTTTCCCTACATCTTAAAGTAGCTGTCTATAGTATCATTAGCTGAGATACACCTAGGTTTAACGTTTTATTACCTTTGGAAATATTTATATCCCACTAGAAGCTGGGGTCATTGTCTTATCAAAACTTCTCTCTTTTAACTACTACTGATTTTTTTTATTTCTCCATATGTTTAGGTTAACCATACATCTTTTAAGATTCTGAAGAGCTGTATCTCTGATCTGATTCTGGGTATCTAGAAAAATGCTATAATGCAACCTGAGCCTGTCACAGCCTCATAACATGTTATAATTTAGTAACAGCAGTAGTTTGTCATACTGATATCTTTAAAGATAAGATTGATACTCACGGCAGATTATGCCACTACAACAGCGGTACCTTCTGTTACTGATACTGTGTATAAAGGTAGGGCTGGTACTCACAATACTCATAGCGGATTATAACTCTACAACAGGAGTATTTTCTCTTACTAATACTTTGTTTGAAGGTGAGGCTGATACTCATAGCAGGTTATATATTTCTATAACAGCAGTACCGTCTCTTATCAATACTGTGTTTAAAGGTAAGGCTGATACTCACAATACTCATAGCAGGTTACTACTCTACGACAGCAATGTCATCTCTTATTTATACTGTGTTTAAAGGTAAGGCTGAAAACCACAATACTCACAGCAGGCTATACCTCTACAATGGCAGTGCCTTCTCTTACTGATACTGTGTTTAAAGGTAAGGCCAATACTCACGATATTCACAGCAGGTTATACCTCTACAACAGCAGTGCCTTCTTTTACTGATACTGTGTTTAAAGGTAGGGCTGGTACTCACAATACTCATAGGTGGTTATAACTCTACAACAGCAGTACTTTCTCTTACTGATACTTTGTTTAAAGGTGAGGCCGATACTCATAGCAGGTTATAATTGTATAACAGCAGTACCTTCTCTTATTGATACTGTGTTTAAAGGTAAAGCCGATACTCACAATACTCATTGGAGGTTACTACTCTACAACAGCAACATCTTCTCTTACTTATACTGTGTTTAAAGGTAAGGCTGAAAACTACAATACTCACAGCAGGCTATACCTCTACAACAGCAGTGCCTTCTCTTACTGATACTGTGTTTAAAGGTAAGCCCGATACTCACGATACTCATAGCAGATTACTACTCTACAACAGCAATATGTTCTTTTACTTATACTGTATTTAAAGGTAAGGCCAACAGTCATGATACACACAGCAGGTTATACCTCTACAACAGCAGTACCTTCTCTTACTGATACTGTGTTTAAAGGTAGGGCTGGTACTCAAAATACTTATAGGAGGTTATAACTCTACAACATCAGTACTTTCTCTTATTGATACTGTGTTTAAAGGCGTGGATGACAGAAAATCAGTAGGACCAGCTTTAATAAATACTTCTGAAGCCTGTGATGCTGTCAGGCCTGCTTTATTGTGGCACAGCGCTTTGGTAGTCTGCCTTTCTGTGTAGATATGAAAGTGTCTTTATGTCTGCTGACATACTGTTTGTTTGGAAGACTACAGTTTGAGAGACAGTGTATAGTACAAAAGTGTTATACATAGACTAGTTTGGCTCTGCTAGGGTTTTTTCAGGGTTAGCACATGGTCTGATCCCTATTTTGCTAAAGATAGAGCCCATCCTTCATGTGAATGAAACTTTCCCTGTCTAAAAGCACTGCATTTTCAACATATACTGTCCTCACCTTTGCCCACAATGTTGATGATACATGCCTTTGGTTCAGAAATAATGATCTTGCAGTTAGTCAGGTGAAGGACAATGCCACTTAAGTCAATAGATCCAGGACTCACTGCAGGATGAGTCACATTGAAAGCTGGCAACATTTAAAATGCCTAAAATGTTATATACTTCCATGTCCTTTGCCATACACTGGCCAAAGAGTATAACTAAAATTCAAGAATTAATCAACAACAACTGCAAGAGCAAAGACTTGTGTCACTCTGGCTAGGTGCCTGAATCCCATTTTATAAAAGGGCTGTAGTATTCTTCCACCAGCTTCTGAAAGTCTGGGCATCCCAGACCATACCTTTCAATCTCTTAGTGCAAGGAATCTGGACAAAGACTGACAAAATGGGAGGACAAAGGCCCAAAATATGGACAGATTTTAAATATTGTTCTTATCAACTTCAAAAGTTGCTAGAGTGGCAGAGTGTGTGTTAACATACATTTTCTGAGGGATTTGAAGTCTGAAATTCAAATGTATGTCATTATTTGATGATTTCAATCCTTAGATCAACACAGTCATTTTCCAGAAAAACAGAAATTTTATGAGGAACAGATCAAAAATATAAGGCAAAGTCTGTGAATAGTCTGCGAAAATCTGGACATTTGAGGGGTATGTTCCAGGGGCATACTATGTCACAGGTTCAGGCACCTAGCCAGAGTGACATTTCCCTATGGTACATTTGGTTGGGGACACATGGTTGAAATGAAATTTGGCTGCAGAAGAATACAGCTTTTGTGAATTCCCTGTGGGCAAATAGAAGAATGTGGTGCCATGTTTACAACTGCAATAACCAAATGCACAGGGGAAAAATAATGACCATGACCAACAAGGCAAGATGAGACAGCAGACAGTATGGCAGTCATCAGCATCTGGCTGGCAGGTGGGCATGTCAGTGGCAGTAAAAATGCAGTGCACAGTTGGCAGCACCTTCATAACTGGTATGTGCGAACCACTACCCCTTTCACAGTATCTAAAGAACATTACCTAAAATGCATACTGGAGCGTAAATGTGACTACAGTAGCATGCAGGATTTCCTCCATGCTGTAGCACACTTCTACATGTTGTAGTTACATAAGCATGTATTGTACACTGAGCACAACACTCATTAGTTCTTCTGCCCCCATGCACTTAGTGGGCAAGGTAATGTGTGCCTCTCTTTGCCCCCAGGGAATGCAAAAAATACCATATTTCTCTTCAGCTGCATATCATTTCAGCCATGTGTCCCCAACCAAATGTACCACAGGGAAATGTCAGGTTGGCTAGGAGCCTGAAACCCTTTACTTCAGAAGTATTATCTGTACCTGTTTAAAATGTTGTATAATACATCTAACAATCACTGGCCAGTCAAAGGTAAAAGTGGATTTGCACACTCCTGATGAATTTTGTTCCTTGGATCTCAGTCTGATGAGTAAATTGTAGCAATGGGTACATTCCCCATCACTGTTGGTTATTCATTAAGTCTTAGTATATGATCCATCTCACTGTCTTTAACATCATGCCACTGTCCCAGCTCAAAAATAAGCAGATACTTATTAATAGACTACTTATCCAGTTACCAAAAGTAAATATGTGCTTATCCTAGTTAGCATAGTTATAGAACTGAAAGACAAATTCAAGCAATGTTAGATAAAAAGTATTGTGGCACTGCGCACCAAGAAACATTTACAGGTATTACACATTGATATTCTGTAGCCTAATGTGTAAGACATGTTCACTTACCATTGTGGCACAAGTGAGCTTCTGAGAAGTCAGTGAAAAGTGGAATTTTTTTTACAATACGTAATGATTTAATTACGACAAGAGATACACACATTTATATTGTGTACAGCACTTACTGTTCATCAATTTATGCAGTAATCACATGTGGATATATTTTATTCTTGCTTTTTAAAATGTTGTAAAAACAATAATGAATATAAGCCAAGGTGCAATATATATTTTCACATGCAGACACACACACACACACACACACACACACACACACACACACACACACACACACACACACACACACACACACACACACACACACACACACACACACACACACACACACACACACACACAAACACACAGATGCGCGCGCGCGTGCTCATGCGCACACATGCGCACGCACACAAGCGCAAACACACACACAGACACAGATGTTTAAAATGCACCTTGGAAAAAGACTGAAATATCTTCTTGCCCATTAACAAAAATGTAACGACTAAGATATATTATGCAGTAGGAGCCGTTTAATTTGGGAATGTGCAAATTATTTTGGTGAAAATTCCATCTACCCCCTTACAAAGTACTGATATAATTTATATGCATAACATTGTTGTTATAGCTTGGCTCAGTACAGAGCACTATATTAATGTTTTATGCATATTCACCTTCTCCACTTTAAGAATGTCATTATAGGGTGCTAATATCTGGGGAACTTAGCTCTGTAGGAAGTTTTTTATCACTGCTGAGTTTATTGATAGCATACAGCACAGACCCTAACATAATTTACTATTACTTATAATGTAATATTTCTTCAGAACATCAGCATGGTTATCTGCAGTGTGGCAAAATAAAGAATTCTCTTCAAAGATATTTTTTCAGCCAACAACTTACAGGCATCTGTGCTACAGTAGCACACCCCATAGTACGCCCAACTCTCATTTTCTCCAATTCCAAAACAGACTAACTAGAGTATTCTCAAATCTGCTGCCAGAAACAAACGCTAATAGTGTTAAAGGACAGCTATCGACATAGCCTGTTGACTTACAATAATCTGCAGCATAACCAATAGGAAGAGAAAAAAGGTTAAAAAGGCCAAGCGATTTCACTACTGAAATCTGCACATCTGCATTGTTTATTTCTGCACGTGTGCATGACATTTGCAGAGGTCAGCAGCTACTGTACCTCTCAACTGTCCAGATTGTTGCAGAATGTCCATATTTTTGTCTCATATTTTTGGGCTGCTCCTCATAGAATTTGTGGTTTTCTGGCAAATCATTAAGGACTGAAGTGGCTAAATAGTGACAGACATTTGAATTTCAGACCATTTCTTTCAGAAAATGCATGTTAATGCAAAACCTATTCTAACAACTTTCTAAGTTTATTAAGAGCAATATTTAAAATCTCTCCCTATTTTTAGGCTTTTGTTCCCCATCATTTTTGGCTTTTTCCAGATTTTTTTGTGCTAAGTTGTTATGATGTATTACAGCATTTGAAAGGTACAACAAAATAGCCCATATACTATGCACAGCTAAATTTAATTACATGAAACAGAATATTGCCCTGGCAAATATATCGGGTGGCAAGTGACTTTAAGTGATTTCTGTAACTGTTTAACACAAATTATTTAATTGCATATGAAGTAATTCACCAAGTAACAGCGATGAATTAATTCCATTATATTTTGATATATTTTAATTGCTACCTGATATTACAGAATGCCATTAATTTCTGTTAATTTCACTTGCAAGATGAGGTCAGTTGCCTCCTTTAACCCTACCCTCAGTCTTTGAAAGGAGGAGTTAAGGGGACAGCTGACCCCTTACAAATAAAACTAATGGAAACCACAGTTTACAGGCATTTGTGCTTCAAACTTATAGGGCCAGATTCCAAAAGACTTCTTCTCAGAGTAAGTCATTTACTCTGAGACTTGCTTTAAGTGACTTACTCTGAGAGCAAGTCTTTTCAAATCTATCCCTGGTGTAAGCCTGTTTACAGATAGGCCTTACACTGAAGTAAGTCACTTATACCAAGAACTTGTCTTTCAGAATCAGGGAAGACTCAGACCACAGTAAGTCACTTATAGTGAAAGGAAGTGTTTTGGAATCAAGCCCATAGTCTTAAAAAGAATCAAAGCAGATGAGTTACACTCACCTGCTACGTCACAGATGTTTCTGTACTACCATTCTTACTGATGGTTACAATACAACTGTCATTTTCTGTGCAGGATCACACAGTCCAGTCTATTGCTGTACTTACCATCTTCTGAGAAGCATAGAATGCTTCATGAATATTTACAATTCATGTTTGTAATTATTTTTCAGGTTCTGTGCCTTTCACAATACCTAATGTTTTTTCTCTGTAGAATACTAAGCTAATAATTAAATAAAATATGAATATTTTTTTGGCACAATCCATGTGAATCTGTGGCATTTTTGACACAAAGTTAAAACAATAACATGACTAACCTCATTCCATTTACTGAAGAAATCTATATTTTGTCTGAAAAGCATTACAATTCTCAGTACTTTGAAACATAAAAAATATGAATAGAGGCAACAGCTCTCTGTTCACACTGCAATACATTAATAGCAAGTAACACTGATGCAGGTGATGACAGGGTAGGATGCCTGTTTATAGCTTAGGATAGCTGTTTATGCACATATATATACATGGGTCCATGTCAGAAGCTCAAGTTTTCAGAAACTTGAAATTTATATTACCGAGATGAGTTACATGCCTCTGTGTTGAAGTCAGAGAATAGACTGAAGGTTAACCATTCCGCAAGGACAGATACTGATCTGTGAAGGGAAGGTATTTGTGTACAGAATGGGATTTGACCTTAAGTTTTCTTGGGAACCAAATCAATTTAAAATAAAAAAACAAAAAAGCTTGTTCAGTCTGAAAAAGCTCACATGATTCAATAGCCCCCTTTGGAGTAGTTTTAAAACGAAGATGCCCATACCTTCTGAGAGGAACTGACGTTGGATTTACTGTACATGTGGGTATTACTCCAAGCGTTAACTGTAAGGACCCATGTCTTCATAGTGATTTGATGCCGGTCTAACATCAGAATTACTTCTTACACTGGGACCCTCTATGCTGGAAGGATGCAGCTGTCTTTGTAATCAAGGTTTGCTGATAGAATTTTACTCTGTCATGAAAGGACTTCACTGCTGGTATATCATAGGGAAAATGAATCATTCTTTAAGGCTTATTCTTTTAACTTCCTCTTCAGTTAATCAAGTCAGATGAATGGGGATAGAACACTGCCACAGATAACAGATGATTCTGTTTTCCTGGTGGCCATTTATTATTTGTATTTGTACTAAAAGGTATGACCTATACAGGGAATTCAAAATGTAAACATATTACACACAGACAGGAATAATGCTGCATACCAATATTTGCTTCCATTAACACTCATTTGCAGTGTTACCAACAGATTTGATGATATTGGTAATTATATGAACTCTGTGTATGTTACTTTCACTGCAATCTACTCCACTTGCAAATTTACAGGCCTTCTGAAGTGAGCAACATGAACATGCCATAAAATGGAATGGCATCTCATCCAGAAACATTCCACTGCCTTAAACCCACTAACTATAGGATTTGCTCTATTGCTCCCTCAACCCAGAATAGGATAAAGCACATGTCAGAAAATGAATGAAAGAAGAAAATGACTGGTTTGTATTTTTTCTACATCAGATTGGTTCCCACGTTTTAGTAGTGACAATATTGTAGCTATCCTCCAAGATACAGAAATGCAACTTTCATGCATAATAGACAGCTTACTAAAATAAATCCTTACTACTGAATGTCAGGGGCCTGATTGCCTTCATCCAAACATTATTTAAACCTACCATAACTATCTCACTCTAATATCTCCTCAGTTTTGCTACTTGCCCTGTGGAAGCTTCTCTCCTTAGCTTACTTTCCTAAAGGTAATTATACAACACCAATATTAAACCTTTGCCCTAGCTCTGTCTTATCACCTCTTATCCAAGTCATCTCAGTTTCAGAACCATTCAGTTATGTTCATTCTCTCTTCTCGTGTACACGATTCTCATTCAGTTTGTAACCAAAATACTTCAATTTTTGTGTGATCAACATTATCTTGCAAAGTATGGATTGAGGCAAATGTAATGGAGTTCTATTATATACTGACTTTACATCAGTTTTTTTTTTTTTGTGAACTATAACCACTATTAGGTGAATTCAGTAAAACTGGAGATTACAGATAAAAATGGTACAGTGATTGAAACAACCTCACTGGGCTACTTGAACAGATTTTTCATGAAGACCTAATTTTCCTTAACTATGTCACTTCCAAGTGGTATTTACTTCTCAGGTCTTTTTCAACAATTGACTGTTGTTTTCACTATTAATAATTCAACTGTTTCTCACACCCTGGTCTCCTGGTTATGTTATATTGTATGATCTTGATCTATAACTCTAAAGAAGTAACAGTACACATTTCAGCATTTAGTTATAAACATAGGGCTGACATAGCATGCAACAAACTTATGGTTTCCCATCAGGAAATGGCAATACATTCTACAATGACCAAATCTATGTTCTGTGGTACTTGCATAAATGCTCCTAACTGGAGCATTGACCCACTTTGTACATAAAGGTACAAATACCAGGTCCTTTGGACAGAGTCAACTTTTCTGTTTTCATTTACATTTCTTTTATGTTTTAATCACTTGTCATTAGTGCTAATATCAACAGCCAAGAGGACATTACCTATGCATGAGGAGATTATAAAAGGCCGAGCTCTGAAGTGTGCCTGTTTCCCAGGTATACTGAAGTATTTGTAGGAACATAGCATAAATAACAAGTTATCCTTTGTGATAGAAACATATAATTTAAGGGTCCAGCTTCTTTAATTTCAAATAGCCACATGAAGAAATACAGAAATTCCATTTTCCATAAAAGTAATAGTGGAACTCTATTCCTGGCCATTTCTGCTCACTTAAATCTGATAAATGTGTACCAAATGTCCTGTTTTCTGCTGCCAGAGTAAAGTATAGCTAAAAGGGTGCTGAGTTTATAGATGAAATATATAACTCATGTAACTGCTGCCTTCTGTCTCAGCAGTCATGTCAGATTATAAATATCACTTCATAAACTACTCCAGTTTGTTTCTTGCCTCAATCACAATGAACAGCACTGCCCTTCTCTCTGTCTTCCTTCTACGAAAGCTGTCTGGTATCTGTGTCAGGTCAGGGTAATTTCACTTGCTCTACAATAAAGTAATTTAAAAAGTGCATTGTCCTACTGTCCTGATCTCACACACACTTTTTACCTTCAGGAGCTGGTCTCACTACAAATGTCAAGTCTTTTTCATACTCATAAAACTCCATTTATATTCACCACCCGGACTAAGCTTTCTTTGACTAGCAAAGTAATCTCTCTCCTGGGGCCTAAACATACAATTTCATTCTTCCTTTTACTGTATATATTATGTAATTAAATGGACTTTTAGCTATTAACAGCACAGGAAATCTGATTTAGACCTATGTCATGGTAGTAATGTATTTTATTAGGCTTAAGAGCTCATTAGCACTTTTTTTTTTTTGTGAATGTACACATTCATCTCATGCATTTTATGTCATGCTTGTGTATGCAATTTCTAAGACATGACGGAAGAACTGTCCATTGGGATTAGTCCCATTACTGTCCACTGCGGTTATTTCCATTACCCAGAAGACATAAATAAGTAAGGAGGTCATATCTGGAGTAGCTTTTTGTTGCTAGGGGATTTAATGTAAGACGAAGGAGTCTTATGTGGGATGGATGAGTGTATCCCTGAAAGTGCTTTAATTCTTCACAGAAAATTACTGGGGGCATAAGACAGAAAGGAGTAAGCAGTGTTTTGGAGGTATGTTAAGAAAAAATAATAACAGTAGACTGGACAGGGTGAGTTTGAAAGATACAAATCCCAGTTATTTCAAATTCAAAATGGCATTGATTCATTGGTAAAGGTTTTAATGATTAAGTGGGCATTAAAGAGAAGGTCTGTGAAGAGACGTACTGTGGACTTTTTGTAATTTGTTAAAGTTTTTCACAACTAATCTATGAGAAATAAGCCCTGACCAGTAGATACAATCCCTGTCTGATCCAATGAGATTTAAGCAATTTATGCAATTTATGTAGTGTTGGCATTACACTTTGCAGCTCAGTTTTAAGTTTAAGCATAGGTGATTTAAAAAAATCTGATCTTTGCCCACCAGATATCTGATCATGTATACATATGTGAAATCTGAAGAGATATACAAATTGCTGTTGTTTTCCTTCAGTTTGTCTCCCTTACCACCACAGTTTTGACTCCATCCTGCAAATCAAAGCCTCTCCTGTCTGAGAATCATTCAGAATGCTGAGCAGTGATGAACAGTCTTTAATTTAGGTGGACTTCTGAGATAAGGTTATGATTTCCCTATGTAGTGGTCACCTCTGGTGATGTGAGTCCCAGTGTGGCAGACTATAGTCATGTGATCTGGCAATGTGCTTGGCCAAAAAAATAAAAAAGCGGGGTGTGTGATTTGTTTTGGGGAGGATGGCCTCTCAAACACTCAGACAGAGCACAAAAAAGGGGAGTTGTGATTGTTTTTTTTTTTTTGGGGTGGCCTCACAAACAGTCAAACAGTGGGGGGAAATTTTAAGTCCTAACCTTACTTGTGCTACACTGAGTTCCCCTGTCAGGTCAAATGGTTTGCTACTAAGATGTCAAGATTATATTATCTAAGCTGGCGGGAATTTAAGTTCCAAAATAAAATACTACAGGTATCAGAAAGTTCTTTCCCGTAGAAGCCATACACTGACATACATTTTTACATCAACTTTATGTTGGCTTCTAAGAATCTTAGTAAAGATATACTACAGAAGCCTATGCCTTTCTTTCTTAAGGATGCGCCAAGCCTCCATGAAACATTGCTGCTTATTTATTTATTTTTTTGTTCTCTTCTCTGTTACTTGTTTTGGGATATTGTACTACAGAGTAGGGTAATGCCATACTCTGGAGTGAAAATTGCTTAATTTACACCTGTGATAATGTACATTGGTTGGTATGATATTCAAGGGCCTGTAATTGTATAATCTGAAAATGTTCAGCAAATTTAAAAAAAGAAAAATCAGAGAGCACTGCCATGAAAGGGGTAATATCATAAAACTGGTATCATTTTATTTCTACCGCAAGTAACAATTTGTAATGAGGAATATAGTGTTGTTCAGGGAACTACAAAATATTGAAGAGTTATTCTACCCTTACGATACAGAATTGAAGAGTTATTCTACCCTTACGATACAGAAAATGTTAGTATCTCTGTAACTCAGTCCAGTTGTGTAATAAAATACAGTACATTCCTGGATTAATTTAAGAGATGTGCAGTGCCACATTTCTCATATTACCTGTCAAATGCTGGTTTTTCTCCACAGTCAAATGCATCCTGCAACTCCTTGACAAGATTAGCTTGTCCTGGCAGTCGAAAGAGACCTTCTTCTTTCAAGCCTCTCTGCCTAATAAAATCAACGCATTGCTCCACCAGCATAGGTGCCATTTTGTTTCCATATTTCTTCTCAAAGCGTACTGTTTCCTCTAGCTTTTGACCAAAGATACCTGTAGAATAACAAAACAGAAATAAATGAAGTATGTACATTTGTAGCTAGCGCATTCTATAACATCCTATGTTAGTAGAGCACAATAGAAAAGCAAAAATAAAGAACTTGTATTAAGCATGTATGATGCCAATCAGAAGTGCTCCGTAATAGCAACATATTTTAAGTAACCTGAATTGCAGCACCTTTTCAGAATGATAGTACAGACATATGCAGGGGGAAAATTCTGCACTGATTTATTAGTAGGAAGATGTGAAGAATAAATGTGCATTTGCAAAGCACGCTATCTTAAAATACTCTAAAAGCAGTTGTTTTTGCAGAGTCAAAGGCTGGGCTTCACAGACAAGTACTGTGCACCTCTGTAGGCCTAAATGCCAAGGGAATCACTGCATGAAGAGCTGCACAGCAATTCAGACATGTATTAGGCATTAAACAGCATGGGCGACCTCAGTGGTACAGTGGTTAGCATTGCTGCCTCACAGCCAGAGGTTCTCTGGTTCAATTCTTGGCTGGGGTGCCTTCTGTGTGGAGTCTACATGTCCTCCCTGTGGTCATGTGGATTTCCTCCAGATGCTACGGTTTCCTCCCAAAGACATGCTGTAGATGGATTGGACAGTCTAAATTGGTGTGAGTGTGTGCGTGTATGTGTCTTCTGTGGAAGTTTGAGCACCAGGCTGGCAACGTTTGTCTGTGTAAGTCCATCTTGTAGGATGTTGACATTGTTTGGGGACTCGACTGCACCCATTTTGCAATCACCAGCAAACTTTGTCAGCAAAAAGCCTTCTCCTGAGTGGGGAACAGTGTCAAAGGCCTCGGCCAGGTCCAGGTAGGCTTTATTCATGGATTTATCTTTGTCCAGGACTTTGTTGACTGTTTCAAAGAAGTCCACCAAGTTCAAGAGGCAGGATCTCCCTTTAATGAAGCCAAACTTGGTTGGGTCAAGCATTTGGAGGTCTCCTATATCTTTGTTGATATGGTCATGATTACTATTTCCATAGCCTTCCAGATTAGGCTGGTCAGGCTTATGGGTCTACAGTTCCCAGAGTCAGTGGAGATGCCTCCTTTATGTAACGGGATGACGGTTGCTGTTTTCCACTCAGCAGGTACAAAACCACTGCTTAGACTGTGGTTTAAAAGAGTACCAAGCAATGCAGCTGATTCCTGTTTTAATCCATTTAGAATGCAGCCATGGATATTATCATTCCCATAGAGGCTGTGTTTTTGGCTTTGGAGAGAGCATTTATGACCTGTTCCTTGGAGACACTATGTGGAGGGCAGGTGGTAGGGATGCTTTGGGGGATATGTGGTGGGGACTTGGGGGAGAAGTTTTCATTGAACCTGTTAGCTAGCAGGTTGGCTATTTCTATGGGTTCAGTATATGTGGTGCCATTAAACCAGTTCTGCACAGATCTGGGTTTTTCCTTTAAGGTTTCTGATGTAGCTAAAGAAGGCCTTATGGTTATCTTTAGCAAAGGAGGCTAATTTGTCTGTTCATAGTCAGCTTTAGAATGCCTTAAAATGTGTAATTTTTGCTTGTTTAAGCTGAGGAGGGAAAACTTCCAATTCAGAAACTGTTCCTTCCTACTCTTGGACAGCAATTTCTTTCTCTTATTGTATAACCTGTTAATGGTGGATATCCACCAGGCAGGCGTCTTCTTTTTTGAGGATCTTGTTTTGGACCTATCAAGTAAGGCTGAGTCAATACATTTTTATAGATGTTTATTCAAGGCATTGGTGTAAATCCCAGTATAGGTGTCCATGCCATCAGTGAGAGCAGGGGCTTTGAAGCTTTTAATGCAGTCATATATTAGGTTGTAATTGGTTTTGCAGAAGTTTTTTAGTTTAGTTGCTGCTAATTGGGGGTCAGATGTTATTGTTACGTACTTCTAATGAAACTGATTTATGACCTCACTAGGGAGGGCCACACACATGAAGTAGTGCAACGATCACCCATGTTAGTGAGCACCAGATCCAGAATGTTTGTCCTCTTGTGGGGGTGTCAACCAACTGATCCAACAGGGCACTGGAGTTGATGAAGTCCAAGATCCTTTGGGTAAGTGGGTTAGTAGATGTATAATTTACCCAATCTATGGATGGGTAGTTAAAGTTACCTAGGTCTTTGGATGTATCTTGAGTGATTCAAGTAGATCCAAGCATGCAGTGTGGGTATCCTGGTTCTTGGAGTGTGGTCTTACCTATAGTCAATTTGTCCTGGATTAGTTCAAGGGAATCATTTTGTTTAACCAATCTAGAGGTGTATTTATCCTTGATGAACATTGATACTCCAGCTCAGTTTGTGGTCTGAATGTGTGGAAGGCATTATAATCTGACATGGCTGGGGTGCCTTCCATGGCCTTAGACCAAGTCTCTGTGACTGCACAGATGTCAGCATCTTCTAAAGTGAGGGCTGCTTCCAGAGAGTGCAGTTTTAGGTTTAGACTCCTACAGTTTACCAGCATAACCTTGAGGTTGCTTTTTAAAGATACTTTTACGTAGGGAATTTTGTTGTTGTGACATTGCCTAAAAAAGGTTCTATGGGGAAGGCAAGACGTTTAGCCAGTAACTGACATCCCAGAGGTGACAGCTAAAGACCATCTCTGGCAAAGCAGTGTGGTCTATCTACCATGTCATCCCAGGCTGACAGGTATTGGATCCCCTTAGAATGACACCAGAAACTAAACCAATTGTTGAAGTCAAAATCATTTTTTTTTTTATACTGTGGCATCATTCAAGGTGAGGGTAGCATGTTGCTTAAGGCTAGGGACATACCTGCCTGAGATACATATTCAGAGAGCTCAGTCATATCTCTCTTCATATAGTCCAGTGAGCTATCTCTCAAGTTATTCACACCAACATGAACTATGATGAAGTCAGTCGCCATCCTTGTGAACTTATGCCAGCATCCACCTTCTACAAGAGGCTACCATACTGACCTAACAGGCATTCCTCAGAGTCCCTGTGCAGAAAGAATAAGAAAATCATGCTCTCCCTTTCACACACTGAACTGGAACACTGCATCCCACAGTACATGAAGTAGCCACACGCACTCACTTAGTTCCACTTGCGGAGCAAAGCAGTAGTCATGCATACATGGACGCATATTTGTGGACCATATGTTGTGTAATGTTATGCTACACTGTAAGCCACTCTATGCCCCTAGTTATGAACCACTGTGCTAAGAATGTATAAAGCACTGCACTGCAGTGTTACAGGTGTACATATGCCACATGCATGGGCACACTAGACACAGGCTTCATGTTTACTACAATGTGTATGGCTAGTATCAGCATGTCTCAGTAGTGGATTACACTATGGCAGTGACTCACAAACGTGGGCATTAAGTGCTTTCATTAGCATAGCTGTCATTCTATATACCTCCCATCTTCTTTGCTCAATAATTCTGGACAAAGCCAAAAATTATGGGGGATAAAGGTCCATAATGAATGACATTTTTTAAATTACTCTGTTTCACTTTAAAAAGTTAATAAAACAAGTTTTGCATCAGCATGCATTTTCAGAACAATAAGAGGTATAAAACTGCAATTTTGTTTTTGCCTTTTGACTGACTGCAATCCACAGGGATATACCAGAAATTCAAAAAAATTATGAGGGACAGGGCAAAAATATCGGGCAAAGACAGGGATGTTCTAGCAAAATCTACGGAAATTGAGTGGTATGTCATCATATGCTGTGCTTGTTAGCATTAAATAAAGCATCAGCACCATTTTATACAGCACCATTCATTACCATAGAAGTGTGGAACAGGGGATTGTCAGTAAAATTTCTGTAGACTTGCAGCTCTACAGAGTTAATCAGTGAGTCCTGCTTGCTAAAGTACTTCTTCAGCAACAAGTCTGTCATGCATGTCAGTCATACAAATGCATTTTGATGTACAAGTAACTTGGAACCCAGGATGATGGTATTGCACTGCACTGCCTGCCTGTGACTGTGTATCGGCAGCAACTATTTACAATGGAGGACATGTCACAGAGGGGGTTTAGTGTTCTAATGCCACATGTGAAAGCACGACTACACTATGTAATTTAGGGAAATGTTGTGCAAAGCATTAGCTGCAGATAACTAACGGGTCAGTTGAAGTTGGGGGTCAGGGCTGTGACCAGTTACAGTACAGAAATATGGCTGGGCTGGGCATAGCAGTAACTGTGGTTAACAAGCAGGTGCATAAATGGGGGGAGGCTGTGGCCTTAGGTATGGGCATCCCACAGCATACCACACACCTACTGCCTGATGTTTTACCTACAGGTGTATGTGTACAGGCATGGTTACCTGAGGGAGGCAACAACTGGGAAAGTTCACTACTCATGAGAATGTAGTGCAATTGCAGAGCTTCTGCACAGGTGGCATGGATCTTCTGGGCAAAATTGCTGCAGAAAGGCAATATCTAGATATGATTTTGCAGGGTTTTTGGCAGGTTGGGAATGCTTGCTGTTTGTGACAAGTTTGGCAAAAGGTACTGATATGATACTCCATGTAAAGGAAAAGTCATGGGACATTGTGATAGACAAAACTAACACAGGGGGTAGATCTGCAACACTAAATCAGTTGAAAGAGGTTGAGAAATGTTTGGTCTCATTTGCTCCCACTTCCAAGCCACCCTGTTTATAAGGGACAAATTCCAAATGGTCACTCATACTCTGGGCTGTTTTGGTTGTGGGAGGTGGCTGGCACCAACCACAAGGCTAGTAATGTTCATTACAGTACAGTATAGTATAACACATTAAACTGACTGTTTAAAGAGAAGGATTGACCAAGGCCCCCCTGCATATATGTCCTTCCATGAACATCCAATCAGCAGCTCTACCTGCAAAAACTTGTACAACAAGATATGTGTGTCAACATATACTATAGCTGTACTTTAATGTTTAGTCCTATGCATGCCATAGGGAGTTATAGATGTGTATGTTTGTGGGCAGGTAATGTTACAGGTGTCTTCTTGTTTTACTATTTTCCATTAGTGGAGGGTCCAGCACAACAAAACAACATAGAGCTGACATCAGCTGGGCAGCTCCAGCTGCTGTTGATGGCAACATGCAAATTATATGGTATAATGACACAGTGGCATTGTCTGAAGTACTAAAAGGAGAAAGGACAACCACATCCACTATTGTTGAAGCCTCTGTACAGGTTCAGGCTAAGCAAACAACCTCATCAGGGCATGTTGGAGATTTTCTGTTTGATCTTGTGACCACAGCATCTTAAATGTACACTGCCTTTTTGGTGCAGATGCCATAATAGGGGACAGATGTGGCGAGGTTAAGTGCTGCTATGACTCCGAGGTAGGGGATAGATGTGGGAAGATTAAGTGCTGCTATGAGTCCATGGTAAGGGGATAGACATGGAAAGGTTAAGTGCTGCTATGACCTCATAGTAGGGGATAGATGTGGAGAGGTTAAGTGCTACTATGACTTCGTGGTAGGGGATAGATATGCAGAAGTTAAGTGCTGCTATGACTCAATTACAGGGGATAGACATGGACAGGTTAAGTGGTGCTATGACTCTGTTGTAGGGGAGAGATGTGGAGAGGTTAAGTGTTACTATGACTTCGTGGTAGGGGATAGATATGCAGAAGTTAAGTGCTGCTATGACTCCATTTTAGGGGACAGACATGGAGAGGTCAAGTGCTGGTATGACTCCATTGTAGGGGAGAGACATGGACAGGTTAAGTGCTGCTATGACTCCATGGAAGGGGATAGAGATGCAGAGTTTAAGTGCTGCATTGACTATGCCACTTGGCAGTGACCACTAGATGAACATCTTAGTGACCTGGGCGGAATCAAAAGTTATACACAGAATTATGAGGATTTTCAATTTGCTCCATTGATTTCATGATGACATGCAACAATTGTATAGTGACAATGAGTATGGGGACAGGGATCACACAATGCTGTTGCTGAATTTGTTGTTGGCCCACTTTGCCTCTGTATGTACCTCCATGAGATGCATTGCAACTGATACCCAGTCTGTTTTCTGAGATTATGCCATACATGGCTGTGAGAAGGACTGGATGCAGGGAGGTCAGTCAAAGACCTTCTAAACTCAGACTAAAAAACAACTGGTGAGACAATGTCAGTGTTGCTTGTGAGCAAACAGCCTTCTACCCCAAGTCATAGGAGTCATCCAGGTCCTGAGTAATAGTGTTCCTCTCACTCAGTATCTAGGATTCTTCATCAGGCTACACACATGCTGCTTTCCTTGTCTTAAACTGCCACTACTGACCTTTTGGGCAATACAGTTTGACTAGGTCCCTTACAACCTCCCTATCCATATGAAAATGGAGTACAACCTGCTTGTCCAGGAGCTGATGTCGTGTAAAGTGTTGTCTGTATCACCTATGTTGGCACTGATGGCTGTAGTAATGAACAAACCATGGATCCTTGCTCTCATGGTGCCTGTTAACACTTGCTGCTGAGCCATCACCACTACTAATTGAAGCATCATTGTCCTCTGTGCACTATGATTCTTGGTGCAAGAAATGGGTATGTACTGCAGTTTGGTGTAGTGCATGTATTTTATGCTTTTCTGAATAGGTGCACCATTTTGGATATCATTATTCACATACACCATGCATCTCACCTGCACAGAGTACATCATTTTCATGTCATTATGCATTCTTTATTATGTTACACATGCTGTGCTATTCTGTCCTTTACACAGCCACACTATCTGTGGCTTAGAATTGTCCACACCCTGTGTGATGCCACCACCTACGCTGATTTGTGTCACTCACTGTGCTACATGTCTCTGAATCCTGGCCAGAGACACCAGATGTATTCTAATGGTGGTGGCGCTGGCACAGCACAAGTCACCTGGGTAGGAGCTGTGCTCCCACCTCCGTCAAACCTTCATTAAATAAGTACAGGTGGTATGATTGTGAGGTTGTGGTCAGCAAAGTTGGTACATACTAGAAATTCTAAGCTTTCATGTCAGCAATCCAAAGTTACAGTAAGAAACTGACAGCATCTTTCCATTTCTGTGAATAGGGACAGAACTAATTAGTTGCTGAAGCAGCTAGAAAGCAGTTAACCCCAGAATTTCACAATGCTTCAGCCTGTTTATACATGCAACATTTGCTTAATTTAAAATACTATGGACTAATTTCTAAAAGCCCTCAAAATAAATACTATGCAATATAACAAGAGAAGCAGTTTTTTATCTGCTGTAAGCCATTCTTTGCATTTTTATCAGGCCCTATTCATGCAGCATTTTTGCACCCCATAGCTATGAGTACATTTGTCCTATGAAGAAAGGAAGGAAATCTGTCAGGTTGCATTGTCTGATGGGATACCTCTTGTGCGCTTTCTAATGAAAACTGTCTGATGTCCAGGGCTTAAGACTTTGTGGAGCCCACTAATTAATAGTTAGAAAAATTATAAATAAAAAATATTATCATCACCTGATAGCAGTTTGAATAATCATGCAATTCCCAATTCACCTACTCCATGTAACCCAGTTTCCAGCAAGTACACAAATAACAGGCAGTTGACCAGGAGGAACCAACTTAGTGTCCATCAGACTGCTGTCTACTTTTGGAGAAGGTTATGGGAAAAATCAGCATATGCTTGGTGTTGATAAGGTCCAAAGAACATGGTAGATATGGTTAGTCAGGGATGAATATCCTGAAGGTGTGTGAATGAGAGTGTGTGTGTGTGCGTGTGTGTGTGTGTGTGTGTGTGTGTGTGTGTGTGTGTGTGTGTGTGTGTGTGTGTGTGTGTGTGTGTGTGTTTCCAAAACCAGAAGATGGAGTATAAAATGATGGTTCCTCTGTAAGAAGTGCCCATTCTATCAGCAGAATTTTATGGAAGTTATAACAAAGTAAGGGAGTCAATCAGCGTATCCTACACTTCAGAGTAATCCAGGTTAGGACAGACATAGCACCCTTCAAATTTAGACTGGGTACCCATAAATTTGCCTCGGAACTGACCTGTTTTGCATTTCTTGAGAAGCGGGGTACAGTATAAGGGTGGGTGTTGACAAAGTGAACATGGCTTTTTGACTCAACTGCCTGTGAACCTATGACATGTTGAGAAGAAATGAAGGAGTGAAGGGTGCCTCTGTGAGAACATCACAAGGACCAAACATCTGATTGAAAATGTGGAATAAGAGAGATTAAATAAAAAGCCATCACTAAATGGCAGTCTCACATAAAGGGCCAGAGAATAGGCATGACATTATTACTTCTAGATTAAAGCCTTGGAACAAGATAACAAAGCCATGAAACATGTTGCTATAGTAACACTAATATGAAGCATGTAGGTGTTTCAAAGAACAATCTGAAGGTGGAGACGTCATGCAGCATGATTGTGACTCACCTGTTCATAGAAAAAATAATGTATTTTTGTTGAAGGAGAGCAGACCTTTAGCTATAAATGGTAGCAACATACCTATAACCATAGATAACAGTGTGTATTTTAACTGCTGACAACTGTTTGCAGTCTGGGGGAAACCTTCTGAGTTCTATCCTAGTGTAATTATTTGTTTCTACGTAGTTATTTCAAGTAAAGTCATCGACCATGGTATTGGCAACAAAAAAGGAATTGGACAGTAACAACTTCCCAGCTATTACTCCTTCAGAAATGTAAGCACACTTCTTTCACTTATAAATAAAACAAAAGAACTATCAGCAATTTTGATTTTATTGAAAAAAACAAAGAAAGGAAACCTTTCGCAAAAGTATTTACAATATAAATACTAATTTTTAGCTGTTCCAACATTTATTGCTTCTGTTTCTTTTTCTATCAGGGAGGCACATCAGCAATTATGAGGCATCTTAGCTTGTAGAAATATTTGCTGAATATAACCACTCTGAGTAATTCCTATAAGCTCTCAAAATAAATACCATGCAGTATAACAGAGAAGCAAGTTTTATCTGTTGTAAGATATTCCTTGCATTTTATCAGGATATACTCACACAGCAACTTAATCCCCTAAAGTTGTCTGTGCGTTTGTCCTGACGTAGTGGTATACATGATAATTATTTTCAAAGCAAACAGAAATGTTGTTAAGAATAAGTAAAGTTTGCCAAGCCAAATTCAATCATATGTCTTCAGTCATAATTACAGTGAATACATGTATTTACATCTAAGTGCACTTCTGTGTGTGTGTGTGTGTGTGTGTGTGTGTGTGTGTGTGTGTGTGTGTGTGTGTGTGTGTGCGTGCATGTGTGTGTGTGTGTGTGTGTGTGTGTGTGTGTGTGTGTGTGTGTGTGTGTGTGGTGTCTACAAATTGTGAAACTACACAAATCAGCATCACCTCAATTATATTTTAAAGAAATGTTGAAAAAGAAAATATTTTTTCTTTAAGTTTGAAAACTACATTTTGAACTATTAAAAGTTTTCTTTGCCCTGCATAAACATTTTTTGTAAAATGTTCAAGAAAGTCATACAAACTGAAGAACACACCATCATATTAACCTGGAAACCATAAAAGGAAGAGAACGCAGGTTACATTTCCTGATACCTATTGATTTCTGCTGAATTATAATACCATATCTAACCATATGCATTCACATCAATTTCAAGTGCAGTCAGTGTAATGGGGATTCATCTAAAGTTTGTTACTTTGCATTTTGTAAATAAATATGCTTATAATGCATTTACTAGTAAATGTTATGAGGGTCTCTCTCTCTCTTTTCCTTCTAGACATGAAACAACTCCAGAGCACATAATGATTTCCTGTACAGTATGAAATATAAATGCTGTCTCATAGATACGTTGTGTACCATGAAAACAGACTTTACTGAAAAGCTAATGAATGACTGCAGGAGATGCTGCATAAGATGACTTGTTTTAGTAAACAGTAACAGACTTCTTAGATCTGACTGCATCAAATCACTCTGCTATTAACCTAGCCATTACAACCCAGTACACAATATACATTTTAATATTTATATAATATAGACTATAACTGACAGCTCTGAACAGGAATGTCATCACATATCTGAGAATGTGAATAAATCAGTATCTGTTTGCCTTAGATCTCATGCACTCCTCCAATGTTTGTATACATAGCTCTGGAAATGCATAATATTTTCACGTGAACCTGAAGCCTAGCCAAGCAGCAAATGTTACTCTCTATGAAACATTAATCTGCTTTCTCAACCACCTAACATGCTAAACTGCTTAGGCATTAACTAAGCGTAAGTGACCTTACTCAAGGCATTAGCTAAGGATTTTATTATGAGTAAAGTGTGCTAACATATTCAGCAGAGTAGCCAAGTGAAGTAAACAGTAGCCACTGATTTAGGATGTGATAAGCATCACTTTTAGAGATGTATAAATACATGCATGCCACACACACCCACACACACACACACACACACACACACACACACACACACACACACACACACACACACACACACACACACACACACACACACACACACACACACACACACATTAAAAGCAGACTAAATTTATAAAAGCACATACCTCTTCGAAAACTGAAGCATCTCTTAATTTTTCTGTAGGTTGCTTTAGGAGTTAAACTGGTATTCAGCAAGGCCCCAGAGGAGCGGACTGTGGCATTTCTGTTTTCTGGCATTGCTTATATTGAGTTCCCTCCCATACAATCTGGTTCCAGTGAAACCTCACACTGCACAAAGATGCATGGATATCAGTCTTTTACTGTTTTTCATGTGCACATTCTTCAAATGTGCAATTTAGGATCCCTCCTGTCGTCAGAAGAAATAATAGACAGAGCTAAATGTCAAGATGATGGTCTGGCAAAGGTTATATAATATCTTTTTAAATGGCATGTTGTGAGAAAAATGTATTTTTCTCTCAGCTGGGAAGCAGACTGCTCCCGTCAAAAGGTCATGGATTAGAAACAAATGTGAATATCAACGATGGCTGAAAGCTCACTGAAGAATATTGTTCCCGGTTAGAATGCCAAAGGAAGATATCATTTTATTTCAGCTTCTGTTTTGTTTCCCTTAAATGATAATTTCTGTCATGCTTCAAGTAGGTAGGAATCTCACTTGTCTACAGATACACACACACTGGAACAGTCAGTGACTCTGTAAGAGTACTCCTCCATACTGTACACCAAACATGTAGGGCTGCTTTCTTGGCAGTGTCGGCTAGTATTTCCCTGGAATCAGTAAGTGCATCTCTGTGCTTTTAGCAGTAGATGAAGAAAAAGCGGCAGGGGAAATATCAGTGTTGATGGTTTCCTTTTTGAGTTTTCTTTGACTTCCAGCTGTAGTCATATGCGCAGCATTAGTATAACAGATGCTCTTAACCCTGTCAGTATTCACAATTTGTGCTATTTCACTTGTCAGGGAAAGCAAGGTCTTTTCTCACTCCATTAACTTAGTTAACCCCCCCCCCCCCACCACACTGGTTATATTCGTTTGTTTTAACTCTTGATCACTTTACTCAGGAAAACACTATCTATCACAGACAGATAAGCCAAATATATTTTGTAGCTTTTTCTTTTCTGTTTCATTCCAGTAGTTCTTCTCTGCCTTTGCCACTGAACTTCCCCACCACACACTTGTTAAGTTCTTGCTTAGCGCTTTGCAAAAAATGTAATCAGACAGGTTACTGATTAATAGAGATGGCTGCTAACTGACCAAAGTCATCAAGGCAGCTGTGTGCATAGTGACAAAGGTATTAGCAATTTTCTTCCTGTGATTATTTATAACATCACATGCAGAGCAAAACAACGGCAGAGATAAAATTCTTCTAGAGATCAGTACCTCACACTGAGCTGTTTAGTTATTGCAAATATGTTAGTATTTCCTGAAGTAGTCTGGATTCCTTTGTATGTACTGCCATTCAGTAAAAGGCAAGATTTTCAGTTCCAGCACACTGAATATTTTTGTCCTAAATAAGGCTGAGTGGTAGGGAACGTGTGTTCAGAAAATGGGAAAGCACACTTTTTTTAAGTTTTTGATTGCTGTTACCTGTACACACTCTCTGGTTCAAGCGCAGGAATTACAGTTCCTAAAAGCGGAACTGTAATGAAAAACAGGGGACTCAAACTGTGTTAAATGTTTGGGTTTTGCAGCATATTTGTATGACAAAATATGCTATGTAATATGTTGTCAGTGATGGTACTATATTCTGACTACATATTTCAAACACTAATTATGTATAGCCAAACAAACAATTAATACTTTAAGTGTGCAAAAAAAGAAGCATTGGATTTTCTTTTAAATAGATTAGCCCATCGTCTAATTTCAACTGAAGAATGAGCTTCATAAACAGATCATGATCACAATCGCCACCACAGCTCTCACTGTGTCTTTTCAAGCCATTGCATACATTGCTTTCTCTGTCTTCACACTTGTAGCTTCTCTTTCTGCACCCTGATGCAGGTTAACCTAAAACAGCTATAGCATGCCTAGCAGACCGCTTAGCTGTACAGATTTTCAGAGAATGTCCAGATATTTTCCTCAGATATTTGGACTGTTCCTCATAACATCTGTGGGTTTTTATGGCAAATTGTTAAAGACTGGCCCCTAAATAATAACAGATAGTCGAGTTTTACACTTCATATCCTTCAGAAAATACATGCTAAAGCAAAACCTATTATTTTAAATTTCTAAGGCAATATTTAAAATGTGTCCCTTAGTTGGGGGCCTTTATCACCCCATTACTTTTGGATTTGCCCAGATTTCTTGTGCTAAGGAGTTGAGAGGTATGTGCCTAGTATTGTTTTTCATAAGGTATTCTCTGTCTTCATTTAACAAATATAACATGATCCTACCCCTCTCAAGGTCTTTGTCAAGAACTGTGTATAAGGACAAAATAATGCGAGGACAAAGGTACAAAATCAAAGACAATTTGTAAATATTACTTTAATTCACACAAACATTAGTAGAAGAACAGGTTTTACATCAACGTGTATTTTCTGAGCAATACGCATTATGAAACAATAATATCTGGCATAACTTAACTTATTGTAATTGCTGTCAATGACTTCCCAGAAAATCAAGCACTTACAAGAGGCAGGTCAAAAATATGAGGATAAATCAGGTATGTTTTGCCAAATCAGGAACTGTTGACAGGTATAATCCTACTTACCAGAGTGCCTGTCCCTTGTCCTTCCCTTCTGTTTACAGATGTGGGAAACAGAATATTAGCTTACATACAAAAGACATTTTCTCAAGTGGTGAGGTCATGTTTGTAAGCAATTGTACCTTCCCTTACAGATGGTACAAATTCCACAGATGGGATGTATCAAACCATGACTCATTGTTACTGAAAAACTGTTGAAGTCAACCCCAGCAACAGGAATTGTTCAGACCTTAAACTCATTTGAAGACTTCTTCCATTGTTCATTTGCTGTTCCAGAGTGCACCATTAGGAGTTAGTTGCACCAGCTTCCTTAGGCACCAACCGCGTGCTTATTTATTTGGAGTAACAAGACATTTGGGAAAACATCCCAGTAGCAGCATATGCCACTAGCTCTGCTCATCTGCTGTGCCTTCGGAGCCTGTAACATGTTGTATGTAGGCTTATCCAAAGCGTTTACTGCATTTACCTATACTCTTCTCCTACAAAGTCTCAGAATGACCACTAAAGAGGTGCACTGAACTACATTACCTTGCAGGTAACTATCAGCATAAAATGCCAAGCCGGACTTCAGTAGCTCAGTTTATGTTTCACGTTAGTGTGCCCCAGATCCACATCCTTAAGGCACTACCACCTCTACATTGCACCCTGCACTCAATACCACGTATAATGCCTACACAAGCAGATGAATTTTTTCTTAACACAAACCCTTACATGATATAACTGGCCTTCAAAGGCATATTCTGCAACCTTTTAGCACAAAATAATGTTTAATATTTAGCAACAGAATGTATAAGGAGAAATTACTTCCTCATCTTTATTTCTAGCATTAAATTCTGTCTCTCTGTGCTCCTGAACACTCATATACAAAAATAACTTAATGGTGTAAGAAAATTCTTACATACGTAATGATCTCAGCATACATTCTGTCCTTATACTTTAACATACTGACTTTGTTTGTTAAGTAGTGTAAACAGTGATTAATGTACTAAATTAAATTTATACAGAACAGCCTTCCACCTGACAGTTTCTTTTTGGCTGTCATTACCCTGATACTGGTAATACAAAATCCAGAAAATCAAAGTAACATTTAGTAATGCCTGATTCGTTACTTCAAAAATGTGATAATTTCATATCTATGGGGCCTTGTAACTGAATGCCATTTGGCTAATGTCATGATGATGTCAGCATATGTATGCCCAATCCCTAACTGACAAGGTAAGGGATACATATCATCAAATCAGAACGCTTGGGCACCCAGGTAGTCAAATCACATAGCTGTATAGTTGCAATGAGCCCTAGAGCCATGAAACAGACTGTGCTGGGTGTAGCAACTTCTTTTTTTTTTTCTTCACCCATTGCATGGTAACCATTAGCCCTCCCATCTTCAGAAACCATCACAAAGGTAGATATCAGAGTTTTTTTTTTTTTTTAATTAGGTCCCTGGTCCTGCTCCCTGTTGGCTGATGTGAGCATCCAAATCACTGCAAGGGCATTCTTTGGCCTCCTTTAGCATGGGTGGCCTCTCACACAAATGCCTTTAAGTGCCCAGGTCACTGGCTTGGATTGCTAAGTTGATATACCCTGGACCTACTGCAACTGTTGTGCAAGTCACAGCTTGCACAGGGCAATCTGGTCATTTAGGATAACCATCGACACTCAGGATGGGTAAATCAGTGTACACTGCTCACTCCCACCATCCCTTGCCTGTCTCTTCCATTACCTGAGCCATTAGTGGAACTCAGTCTGAGTCATAGTCAGGGTTTCCTCCCTCTGTGCCATAGAGGCAGAATGTAAGTTACAGCTGCCTGTGCATCACACAATCCTCATTACATCTTACACAGCATCACCCTTCCCACACATATGCATTATGCACTGGAGTACATATCCAGGGAACAGTACTCTACTAAGGAGCACACGTTGGCACTAAGCTAGACTTATCCTACATGTATCTATGTATTTACTTTAATGCTATGATTGTTCATTATATGTATGTGTTATGGTTCAAGCCTTGTACACTGCAAATGTTCAACTGATTGGTGCCTTTAAATATTGTAAATTACCGCAGTGTAGGTACCATCCACCCTTCGAATATTTATACCAAACAAACCCTGTCATTAGGTTTTTATGCATTTAAACTACTTCAAGAGATCACTGGATTTGTTATGGAGTTACTTATATAATGGAATACCAAGGTCTGATGGAGAAAATGGTTGTGACTTTGTGGGTAAGTGCAGAATGCAGTTCTATTTCATGTTACAGTGATGCTGGTGGTCATATGATGATTAGGATTTTCAGGATTTTCTGTAAGACATCAGAAGAAATACCAGGGACAATTAACATCAGTCTAATATTGGAATGAGAGTTAGAGAGCTACTTTAATGTGTCCACCTGCCTCCTGTTCCTGGCCTTCCCTAGTTTGTAGCACCTAAGGTAGCAAAAGTCTTCTACTGCTATAGTCTTAGGACAGCCCTGCTATTTATATTCATTTCTTATCACAGTCCCTCTATGTAAATAAACTGTCTTTCACATCAACATTCTGTGAGTCCTTCCAAGGTCCATTCAAGCTCATGGCCTGCTTGTCTGTGATGTCTCCTCCTGCCTGCTTTCCTCCATGCATTTCCCCCATGGATGGCAATGGTTACCAATTGCTGCACTATCGTTCAGGCTACAGGTGTTACTTGATCCTTGAACACAGATTTAAACTTCCACATGGGCTACAGTGGATGATGAGGGTGCCCTAGCAGGGGCCTGAAATAAATTCTCCAAAGTAATAGGGGAGATAAATAACTTTTTTGCTCATTTGGCAATTTAGGGAAGACTATATCCTGAAAGAACTGATCACATTTAAGTTTTAATTGTGAGTCAGTGGGTCAACATAGATATCACTATAATAATTCTTAAATACTTGCAGTATCTGTGAAGGGCTCCCTATTGAATGTGATCACTTGAAATGTTGAGTGCAGAAAAGACGAAAAAAAAGACACACATTTATTCTACTTGGAGCAGCTAATCTTTATCAGATGACAGAAAGAGACTACAATGTAACTAATATTAAGCTCTTCAACTGACTCAGTAAGACAAGAAGCAATTAACTACTAATTGGATTAGCTGCTAAATGTACCACTAACTGTAACATATGTACAGCATCTATCTCCCAAGCATTCCCATTTACCAGACTCAGCTGTTTGAGAATTACCTGACCCCCAACATGCTTCTCTACTCAGAGAGTTGTTGTTGTATCTTTCAGCTTTTAAAAGGTTCAGGGCAATGTTGGGTGATATTTCATAACTTCCTGATGTAAGTAAAGATAGATTTGTAGTTATTCTTAGTTTCTGATGTCAGCCTGTGTACAGAGGAAGTGTTAGTTTCCCCTGGTAGTAGTTTTTCAATACCTTTATTAGCCTTTTGATGTTGCCCTTGATTTGTGGGTCTTCAGTTTTACAAGATATTCAGATGAGATTTTTACTCCTACTCTATTGTTTATTTATGAATATGAATCACCTGTCTGGTTGTGTTTGCTCTTTCCTTTTTATTTAGCTTTGGTAGGGGTTGACAGATTTATACAGTGATCTGGTAAAGTATAGAATTCATTTGCATAACTACTAGTTGTGTCAATATTTGGGGGGAGGCATAGTTATACTTGAACTTAGAAACTTCATCATAGAATTATAGGAAGTGTGTCCATTTGAAGGTTTTGAATATTGTGATATTTGTATCAGCTGTTTAGGGATTTTGAAAGAGAAGGTTACAAATTTCTGGTCAGATTTGACTACAAAAGGGTATAGCAGTGGGAAAGTGCATATAATTGCTATATTTGTAAGGACAAAGTGAAAAATGATTTGTCCTCTAGTGGGTCTTTGATTATTTGATTCAGAGAATTCTTGGTTATGAAATCGAGAAGGTGTTGGGCATAGCCTTTTGTAGCACAGTTACCTGTCTTCCCCAAACTCTCTCCTTTCTATAAGGTTTCCATAGCAAAATCCTGAAACAGTCTAACCGAATTTCCTAGCAACAAGAAAGGTTTCCCCTTCCTTACCATAAAGCAAATAATCAATGGCAGAACACAGCTATGTCTCACAGGTATTTATTAAAAATCCCTTCTTAAACAAACAAACAGATGAAATGGATGAGCGCTTTCGGGTATCAACCCTTCATCAGATAAAAACACATAAAAACTGAACAAATTTAAATACCATATCCACCAATGAAATTCAGTAAAAAACCCTCCTATTTTTAAGGGCGGGTTTCATGGGGACTATATCATTCAAACCAGGTTTCCTGTGGGCCATAAGCTCAATTATCCATTTTGACTCTATTAATTCAGTCAGCTGTTTGATATCCCCTCCCCTATTGTTTAGCCTCACAATAACTATGGCCTTAAAACTAAACTTGTGTGTGGAATTATGCTCTATATGTCTATAAAGGGCATTGTGTGGGTCACAGTTCCTCACAGCTGAAAGATGTTGTAACACCCTAACTTTAAACATGTTGTTCGTTTTCCCTACATAGAAACTGGTACATGTTGTACACTCAGCTAAATAAACCAAGTCAGTAGTTCTACAATTGGCCCTGGCTTTAAATGAAAAACCTTTTCCTGTTACTGGATGTACAAAAGCTGGGTCCTTGTTGATGTTGTCAATATTTGGGGAGGCATAGTTATACTTGAACTTAGAAACTTCATCAAGAATTATAGGAAGTGTGTCCATTTTGAAGGTTTTGAATATTGTGATATTTGTATCAGCTGTTTATGGATTTTGAGAGAGAAAGTTACCAATTTCTGGTCAGATTTGACTACAAAAGGGGTATAGCAGTGGGAAAGTGCATATAATTGCTATATTTGTAAGGACAAAGTGAAAAATGATTTGTCCTCTAGTGGGTCTTTGAGTATTTGATACAGAGAATTCTTGGTTATGAAATGAGAAGGTGTTGGGCATAGCCTTTTAGCACAGTTACCTGTCTCTCCTAAACTCTCTCCTTTCTATAAGGTTTCCATAGCAAAACTTGAAACAGTCTAACTGACTTCCTAGCAACAAGAAAGGCTTCCCTTCCTTACCATAAAGCAAATAATCAATGCAGAACACAGCTATGTCTCACAGGTATTTCTATTAAAATCCTCTTTAAACAAACAAACAGATGAAATGGATGAGCTTTCAATAACCCCTTCATCAGATAAAACACATAAAACTGAAATTTAAATAATGAGCATCCACCAATGAAATTCAAAACCTCCCATTTTTACATGGGTTTCATGGGGACTATATCATTCAAACCATAGGTTTCCTAGAGCCATAAGCTCAAATGGTCCATTTTGTTCCATTAATCTAGTCAGCTGTTTGATATCCCTCCCCATTGTTACTCCTCACAATAACTATGGCCTTAAACTAAACTTGTGTATGGAATTATGCCTCTCTATATGTCTATAAAGGCATTGTGTGGAATACAGTCTCTACAGCTGAAAGTATTGTAACACCCTAACTTTTAAACATGTTGTTCAAGCTTTCCTACATAGGAAACTACAGGCTACGTTGTGCCACCAGCTAAATAAACCAAGTCAGTAGTTCTACAATTGGTCTCTGTTTTAAATGAAAAACCTTTTCCTGTTACTGGATGTACAAAAAGCCGGTCCTTGTTGATATATGCACAAGCCTTGCACATCCCACAAGGTACACTGCCCAATTTTGCACTTTGAATAATGGTTTATTTAAGGTCTGCTTCCCCCACATAAAAATATCCTTTTAAGTTTTTATTTTTCCTTGGGTAACTAAAACCTAGTTTATCAACAAGTCCTTTTTATCTCTTGTCAATACTGATGAGAATGTTCCGCTTTTGTGTGCACAATTTCACAGATCCCTAATGTCACTGCTATATGTAAGCATGACCTGTGGGCTGGGCTAAAACCAATCTGTTTTGTATGATTTGTCCACTTACTACATAAGCCATCAATGCTTAATCCAGGAGTTTAAAATCTCTGCCCCTTTGTGTTTCTATTTGTTTATTTGGTCACTTTGCTAATAATGCCCTCCTTATAACCCCTCATCTATTAAGCAGCTATTCAAATTAAGATAACTTTCTCCTTCATAACATGCCAGGTCAGCTAGGTGCAGATCCTAGATATTCTACTGATCTGCCCCTATATGATGTTGGGGAAGGTGGAACTGTGGGATGGCATGCTATTATAGCAGAGTAACGTGATTCTTCTAACAATCCTTCCTGTAGCAGGCTTGTGTTAAACTCCTTCACAAGTCTGTATGATATATGTACATCTAAAAATTCATATGTGTATAAGAACATTCCATTGTAAACTCTCAAAAAGAAGTCAGTTGAGTGTAAATAGGTCACAAATGTAGCTAACACAGGGGCCTTGTCCCTCTTCCCATAGGATAAAAGAAACATTGCTCTTACAAAATGTTTATATAGACAAATTTTATTCCAACCAATTTTTATTTTTCAAAAAACCAAATGCTTTCTCTCCCAATATGAAAGAAACCAAATTAGCATATTAAAAGTTAGCACAGGTGAAATTTACCCATAGCTACCCCCTGTACTTGTCTATATATGCCTGTTTGAAGCACTCTAAAAATATCACATTTTCATTGTCAAGAACTATGGCCAAACATATTCTTCAAAAGGTTTATCCTATGGTCGGGGACATCCAAATCCTTCAACAACTGGGCAACAGCTTCAATGCCATAGTCATTACTTATTATGGTAAACAAACTCTGTACATTGAGTGTCACCA
Source organism: Protopterus annectens (assembly GCF_019279795.1). Lineage (NCBI taxonomy): Eukaryota > Metazoa > Chordata > Ceratodontiformes > Protopteridae > Protopterus > Protopterus annectens. The sequence continues at coordinate 46,319,812 of NC_056751.1, read as the reverse complement.
TCAAATATGTATCCCGTGGCCTGGCTCTGTTGACTTGACCTAATGCTTTTAAAAAATTAATAGAGTCAAAATGGATAATTGAGCTTATGGCTCACAGGAAACCTGGTTTGAATGATATAGTCCCCATGAAACCCGCCCTTAAAAATAGGAGGGTTTTTTACTGAATTTCATTGGTGGATATGGTATTTAAATTTGTTCAGTTTTTATGTGTTTTTATCTGATGAAGGGTTGATACCTGAAAGCGCTCATCCATTTCATCTGTTTGTTTGTTTAAGAAGGGATTTTTAATAAATACCTGTGATACATAGCTGTGTTCTGCCATTGATTATTTGCTTTATTGATTGTTTGGTATCGTTTGGCAGAACTTAAGCCAACACCGAGCATTTTTTTGGGACCCTTCCTTACCATGCATGGGGAGCTGAAATTTATCAGCTTCATTAAGCAGACCAGATACAATTTATCTTGTAAAAGATCCCTTCAGACCTAAAGAGTTTAGTACTCAATGTGCCCTATTCACTATTATTGGAGACACAGGACTGAGGTCCAGGGCTTCAAGGACCTTCTCCTCTAAAAAAGCACGTAGATTGCTCTTTTCAAGTTGTTCTGGTAGGCACAGAAAGTAGAAATTATTTCTCCCACACCTGTTTATGAGATCTTTCACCTTCCTAGGTAATGCAGCCATCTCTAGTGCCTGCTTGTCCTCCAGCACCATAGTGTCTTGCAGTCCAGAAGACTGTGCATTCACTGCAGAGTCCAAAAATGTGATTTTGGTCCCACAGTTATCTATGGCTTCCAGTTTAAGTGTGCTTTCTTGTTTCCTAACTCCAGTGTCAGCTACCACCTTGGCAATTAACTCATCCAGGTAGTCAATTTTCCATGGGAGTGCAGCAAAATAATCCAAGTGGTGGAATATGGGCAGGTCATCCATAGCTTCTTCTAGTGCCATGTCCAAATAGAGCAACAGCTTCCTGTTTAGACATTCAACACACCGACTGACATAATGGGCAAGCTGATTTCCCAAGACAACACCTAAGAACTCTGTTAAATTTCCGGCTTTTGCGGAACATAAACAGAAACATAAGCAAAAAACTTTTAGATCTAGAGCTCTGAGATTAAGCTGTTCACTCCCTTTTGGTAAGCTCAACCCCCACACTTCCATAAATATTCTGGTTCATTTTGTATGTGATTACTGGTCCCATAAATACAAACTTGAAGCCTTATTATTTAAATTATTAAATACCACTCTTCATGGTTTAGTACTATAGCTTATGAATTTCATGATTTTGTATAGAAATGCATATATTTAATTACAGTTAATATCTTAATTATCCACAATTCTAATGTGGGCACTCAGAATGGGGAACACAAGTTTGAGTACATTATTAAATATTGTACATGCTAAAGTCAAACATGAATGTTTGTTGTTGTTTTATTATGTTGGCTCTTGCTTGGTCACAAATGCTATTCTTGGCTTTGAGGATGCAGGCTCTGGAAAAAGAAGGACAAGGTAAATTTCAAATTTTGCTTTATGTTTTTCATTTTCAGAGATTGTGTAATCTTAGACTCAATATACACACACACACACACACACACACACACACACATACATATATATATATATATATATATATATATATATATATATATATATATATATATATATATACATATATATATATATATGGATTCACTTCATAACACTGAAACTTCAAAATAACTGAAAAGTGACCAAAAACTTCATAATACTGAAGACCAAAATACTGAAAGCTCAAAATACTGAATAAATAAAAAAATGAAACTCAAAATACTGAAAAAAACACATATTATCGTGAACCTCCAGCTTTCTAAACAACATAAATCATAACAATTTTCTACAAAATATATGCAGGGGCAAGCCCCCACTGCACCCCCCACTCTGCTGAGTATATATATTTACTCAAGATTGCGCCCAACTTCACGCTATGTGCAATCTTGGGAGTTGACAATTAGCAGGGGTAATGCCGAAGCTTGCCCCTCTACTGATAAGTATTTTCATTATATTCCATTTAACAGTTCATAATATGATGTACAATTTCAATATTTTAAGTATTCAATATTTTAACTTTCAATATTAATTTCAATATTTTGACCTGGTTTTGAATGATATAGTCCCCCACGAAACCCGCCCATAAAATAGGAGGGTTTTACTGAATTTCATTGAGGTGGATATGGTATTAGAATTTGTTCAGTTTTATGTTTTATCTGATGAAGGGTTGATACCTGAAAACTCATCCATTTCATCTGTTTGTTTGTTTAAGAAGGTTTTAATAAATACCATGATACATGTGTGTTCTATACATTGATTATTTGCTTTATTGATTGTTTGGTATCGTTTGGCAGAACTTAAGCCAACACCGAGCATTTTTTGGGACCCTTCCTTACCATGCATGGGGAGCTGAAATTTATCAGCTTCATTAAGCAGACCAAATACAGTTTGTCTTGTAAAAGATCCCTTCAGACCTAAAGAGTTTAGTACTCAATGTGCCCTATTCACTATTATTGGAGACACAGGACTGAGGTCCAGGGCCTCAAGGACCTTCTCCTCTAAAAAAGCACGTAGATTGCTCTTTTCAAGTTGTTCTGGTAGGCACAGAAGGTGGAAATTATTTCTCCCACACCTCTGTTTGTAAGAGATCACTTTCCGCAGCCTTCCTAGGTAATGCAGCCATCTCTAGTGCCTGCTTGTCCTCCAACACCATAGTGTCTTGCAGTCCAGAAGACTGTGCATTCACTGCAGAGTCCAAAAAAGTGATTATGGTCCCTGATTATCCTGTGGCTTCCAGTTTAAGTGTGCTTTCTTGTTTCCTAACTCCAGTGTCAGCTACCACCTTGGCAATTAACTCATCCAGGTAGTCAATTTTCTTAGGGGTGCAGCAAAATAATCAAGTGTTGGAATATGGGCCGGGTCATCCGCGGCTATTTCTAGTGCCATGTCCAAATGAGCAACAACCTGTTTGAACATTCCAACACACCGACCTGACATAATCGGCAAGCCTGATTTCCAAGACAGCACCTAAGAACTGTTAAATTTCCGGCATAACGGAACATAAACAAAACATAAACAAAAACTTTTAGATCTGGGGCTCTGATTAAGCTGTTCACTCCTTTTGTTAAAGCTCAACCCCACACTTCCCTTAATGTTCAGTTCATTTGTGTGATTGCTGGTCCCATAAATACAAACTTGGTATTATTTAAATTATTAAATACCACTTCATGGTTTAGTCTTTATAACATAATTTCATGATTTTGTATAAGTACATATATTTAATTGATTACAGTTAATATCTTAATTTATCTACAATTTAAGTGGGCACTCAGAATGGGAACACAGTTTGGTGCATTATTAAATATTGTACATTACTAAGTCGAAACATGAATGTTTTTTGTTGTTTTATTATGTTGGCTCTTGCTTGGTCTGAAGCCCACTATTCTTGGCCCCAGGGGATGCAAGGCTCTGGAAAAGGAAAAGGACAAGTGGGGAATTCAAATTTTGTTTACATCATTTTCATTTTTCAGAATTGTGTAATCTTAGACTCAATACACACACACACACACACATGTATATATACATATATATATATATATATATATATATATATATATATATATATATATATAACACACATATATATGGATTCACTTCAACACTGAAACTTCAAAATACTGAAAATGACAAAACTTCATATATGAAGAGGACAAAATGCGAAAGCTCAAAATGAATACTCAAATACTTTGAAACTCCAAAATGCAAAACACATATTATGTGACCTCGGCAACAACATAAATCATAACAATTTTCTAGTATATGGGGAACCCAGCCCCTGCCCATCCTAGCAATTATGTATATTTACTCCCAAAGTTTGCCAGCTTTACTATGTGCAGTCTTTGGGTTGACCTGGTGGCAAGAGCCAATGGTGCCGAGCCTGCTGTTCTGTGTTCATGCGCAATATTTCGGTGACCTCGGTAACGCAATGACCGGACTCGGCTGATTCAGTATTTTGATATTTTCAATGTTAGTGGTGCCCTAACAACATATATATATATATATATATATATATATATATATATATATAGAGAGAGAGAGAGAGGGATTTTAGGTATGGGGGCAGAACCACTCATTAGGGATGTGCATGGTGTCCAGGCCCTCTTACAAAAGCATGTAGTTTCTACAGTAATGACTTAGCATTGTTACTGTGTACATGTTAGATGTTACAGTTTGCATGGTATTATAATGTAATTATTTCTAGTAAATACCTATGAGCAGTAATAATTTTCTTTGGGGGTTATATATATTTGGACCATATTGTCATCTTGTACAATATAATTTAAATAGCTGGCTATGCAGCTGGTGGTAAGAGTACACCTGAATAATCATAATTAATAGCCTTTCACAAGTAAATATCTTGTAGTCAGAGCATCTTTATCTAACTCACATCACAACCAAATTGTCCTATATCTAGCAGCTGCTATTACTGATAGTAAATCACATTTTAAAGACTAAAAAGCAAACAAATTTCTGCGGTCCCATTGCTTGAACTTAATTGAGAATATATTCAGCAATAATATTAATAGAAGTCACATTGTGTGAGCACTGTATAATTACACATATTAATGATAGATACAAACACAGGTCAGATCAGGAAATGGCAGAATATTAAGAAAATAAGGTTGAAATTATACACATCATTTTCTTATCAGTGAGTGTGGATAAGCATTATTAACAGGCAGCTAAAACGGTATATAAATTAAACAAGGAAAATACAAACAAGGTTTAGTTTATTTAATGGAAACTACCAAGACAAAAAGCATACAGTTATCTTACCAAGATCAAATGTATAGATACCTTCTTCTGTCAGTAAAGTGGAATATACTGCAGTTCACCTAGTAGCACCTTTAAAAAGATTCATTTTATTTTTTGCTAATATCTCACCTCCCATGGAAAAACTATATCATCACCATCATGACATATGTAAGAATCATCACCGTCATGACGTATGTAAGAATCATCACCGTCATGACGTATGTAAGAAAACATTCCATCATCACCGTCATGCATTGTGTGAAATGCATCACCGTCATGGCGTGTTAATAACGAAAACATTCCATCATCACCATCATGCCGTATGTAAGAATCATCACCTCATGACATATGTAAGAATCATCACTGTCATGACGTATGTAAGAATCATCACCGTCATAATACGTGAAACCGGTATTCTATCATCACTACATCATGCCGCTTGTCTTAAGTCATCACCGTCACTTGTGTATGGAGTCATCTTTGTCACATGACTTGTATACGAAAACATTCATCATCACCGTCATGCATTATGTAGATCATCACCGTCTCATGACGTGCTAGCAGAAAAACATTCCATCATCACGATCACATGCCATATGCAAGTCCTGCAAATCTGTATGTGGAAATCATCACCTCATGACATATGTAAGAATCATCACTGTCAAGACGTATGTAAGAATCATCACTGTCATGACGTATGTAAGAAAACATTCTATCTTTACCGTCATGACGTATGTAAGAATCTTCACCGTCACGATGTATCTAAGAAAACATTCCAGCATAAATGCAGTGATGAATTTCAAATAGCTCCATACAACACTGAAATCTCAACATCAACATGTCTCATGACATCCCTGTCTTTTAACTGGAAATGCATTTGCTCCATTTTCACCTTTCACCAGTAAATGTGCTGTGTAATGTAATATTGTCAGAATGCTTTGCATCCCCCTGTATGACATGAAAAGGTGTCCATACACAAAGATGTCTTCACTTTTGAATCCAGCCAGACTAGGCAGGAATACACTTTATATGCATATTGCAAGTAGAAAGGTCTGCTGCATGCAAAAGTACAGTTTCCTTGTTAGGGATGTTCCTATTTATGCAATCTGCAACAAACACAGAACTGGGTGCAGGAAGCAAAGGCCCCTAGATGGGGCCATGGGGGTGGTCTGGAGAGTTTTTACTCCTCAATGTGAATAATTAAAGTTGAAATTTCACTTCAAATTTCCTTTTAAGAATTTGTATGGAATTTTGAAAACATCATTCACATTGTAGAACCACCTACAAACTTTTCTTCTTAGCAAAGCTTTTTTTTTATCCTATATTGGTCAAAACATTCCTCAAAGAAAATATATTCAGTCAATAATGACCTTTACTCTCAGGTACTTACTGTCTAACACAATCTCTTTTTATCATGCATTGAATGAAGCTATGTGGTATGGATCACAACCTTTGCTGTGTTGGCAAGCGTGTGTAGGTTGAACTCAGAGAATAGTTACTAAATGAATTTTTTCCTTTGCTTTCAATTGTCTCTGGGGAACTTAGTGTTGGTTCTACTATTATGCTATCTCTTCTTTTAACATCTAAGCCCCATTTGATTGGCCAAGTCTGCTAGGGACAACAAGGTGGCAATAGGACTGTATATGAAAATTACTCATTTGAAATTGCAGCATTACTTAGATAATAAATACGTCACAAATAAATTCTCTCAAGCTATATCTGAGGTTCCAGCAGAACTTCTTGCTTCCATCATGTAAAACAGACTTTTTGCCAAAGATCAAGGACTGTCAAGCAAGGTCAGTTTTAGACGTAGGTGAGAAATACTGTAGGACCATCATTTCTTTTCCAGTCTGTCAATGGAAACTACTTTTTGCTGATGTGTATTTGTCTTAGTCATATCTCTCATCCTCTTAGAGCAAGAAATCTGGACAAAGCCATAGAGAAAGTGGGACAAAGGTTAAAAAATAGGGACAATTTTTAAATATTGCTCTTACAAACTTAAAAAGTTGATAGAATAACAGGTTTGCATTAGCATTTGAAGTTGAAGGAAGTGCCATGTCCAATGAGCAACAGCTTCTGTTTAGATGCCACGTGACATGAAGATTTAAGCCTGAACTCTGTTAATTCCGTTTTCTCCATAAGCAAAAAACTTTTAGATCTAGAGCTCTGAGATTAAGCTGTTCACTCCCTTTTGGTAAGCTCAACCCCCACACTTCCGTAAATATTCTGGTTCATTTTGTATGTGATTACTGGTCCCATAAATACAAACTTGAAGCCTTATTATTTAAATTATTAAATACCACTCTTCATGGTTTAGTACTATAGCTTATGAATTTCATGATTTTGTATAGAAATGCATATATTTAATTACAGTTAATATCTTAATTATCCACAATTTATGTGGGCACTCAGAATGGGAACACAAGTTTGAGTACATTATTAAATATTGTACATGCTAAGTCAAACATGAATGTTTTTGTTGTTTTATTATGTTGGCTCTTGCTTGGTCACAAATGCTATTCTTGGCTTTGAGGTTGCAGGCTCTGGAAAAGAAGGACAAGGTAAATTTCAAATTTTGTTTATGTTTTTCATTTTTTCAGAGATTGTGTAATCTTAGACTCAATATACACACACACACATACACACACACACACATATATATATATATATATATATATATATATATATATATATATGGATTCACTTCATAACACTGAAACTTCAAAATACTGAAAATGACAAAACTTCATAATACTGAAGACCAAAATACTGAAAGCTCAAAATACTGAATACTCAAAATACTGAAACTCAAAATACTGAAAACACATATTATGCGTAAACTCAGCTTAAACAACATAAATCATAACAATTTCTACCAAATATATGCAGGGGGGCAAGCCCCCTGCACCCCACACCCCCTGCTAATTAAATATATCAACTCCAAGATTGCACTTAACTACACTATATGCAATCTTGGAGTTGATATATTTGTTTGATATATATGTTCAGCTCTCTATATAGTTTTGTTAATACAAGTCAAAAGACTTAATGAGACTTCCACAAAATCAAACATTTAGCACACTATCAAATTTACGAGTTCTGTATGGCTGGACTACTCAGGTAGAATTCAAACACTTAAGTCAGTCTAACACACATACAGATTGCTAAGAGTCAAACTTTGCCTAGTTTGTAACATATGACCAGATGAAGGACCATACTTCTCAACCTCTTAGAGCAGGAAATCTGGACAAAGCCATAAATAAAAGTGGGATAAAGGCTCAAATATAGGGACAACTTTTATATATGTCTTACAAGCTTAGAAAGTTGACAGAATAACAGGTTTTGCATTAGTAAGAATTTTCTGAACAGTACTCGGCTTGGCTTCGGAGTGCCTTCTGTGTGGAGAGTGCATGTCCTCCTCGTGGTTGGGTCACGTTCGAAAGACATGTGTGCGTAAATGGGCATGCCTTTGTTGAAGGTTGGGCGTCGAGCTGGCACCTCGGCATTTCGTAAAAATCTACTGCCAGTCATTAGCGGACCGGAGTTCCGCTGTGTTATCGGGAAAAAGCCAAAAGTCAAACAACAAAAACAACATGAAGTCTGAAACTCAAATGTCTGTCATTATTTTCTAACTTCAGTCTTGAACGATTTACCGTTTATTTGCCAGAAAACCATAATTTTGTGAAAAACAGACCAAAAATATGCGGCAAAAAAATCTGGGCATTCTGCAAAAATCTGTACAGTTGCGAGGTATGCAAGAAAATTTGAAATATATTACTCTTTAGAATTTCCAGTGTGAAAGTTCTAAAGGGATTTGATTGTGTTATGCATTAACAACACAGTCAGGCGAGATCATTTTGTTTATCCAGTATTTTTCAGGGTTGCAGAATAAGCATTTTCTGCATTTTCAGAATTGTGACTAACTTCAGTCTTCAGAAAAAACAAATACATCCTTCTGATACGTGAAAAATACAAAATAATGTCACTAATTACAAAATAATGTCACTATGACTGTAGCTGGAGTCTATTTCATTTCCTGGAAATGTTGTAGTGAGTGTGTAGTAGTGAGTCATAATCCTAACATGCTAATCAGATAGTTATTTACTGACTCAGCATTTTGAGACAGCAATGTTTAGACAAGCAAGTTCTGTGTGCTAACAAGTTAACTCTGATGCTTATTATAACAAGAAATGCTTTATCTTCCCTTTACATTCATTGTTTTTAACTTTCCATGGTACAGTCCACGTGAGTGTCATTTACTACTCATTTCACAGACGTCCAAGTTCACAACGATCTTTTCCTATTAGATCACAGAATCCTCATTCCGTTTGGACTGGCCCATTGTTATTTAGGATTACATGATATCTAGAAGTGGTAAACTTTTCCTTTCTATTGTTTACTTTTTTATTTTTATTCACAACTTCATATGCCTTATCAAGTTTTACAAGTTATCAGTCACATAGACATCATGCAGACATACATATCATTCAGATCAAAACCATGCAACAAATCACAGAAAAGTTAAATACACAATAGAAAGAAACAGTTCACTACCTTTTGCCTTTCTTATAACTCCAAGACACATGGTTAATGACGCTTTTACCTCTTCCAGGTTGCATGCAGGCACCACCTACAACCTAAAGCATTCTAACCAACAATTCAATTAGTCATTTTTTAAGAAGAAATTCTGCCCGGATATCATCCTTCACTTCTTACAGTTTAAGAGAAGCCACTAGGAATGAGGCACCCTAGTACAAAATGCTGATTCATTTGACCAAATATGCATCCGCAGTCCCTTTCTTTGTTTCCACAGCTTCAGCGTGGTCAGGTAAGTGGCAATGAGTAAGATCAACATATACAATTATACTTCCCGAATATCCTCCTCCTCCTTAGAACATTTAATGCCACGGTTACAAAGTCAGATGAACCAAACCCGTTTCCAGGAATATCTAAATCTGAAGTCAGAAGTTACTTCTTGGACAACCTCATAGCATACCTCTCAACTTCTTAGCTGAAGAAATCTGGACAAACCCTAAAATAATAAGGTGACTAGAGCTCATAACTAGGGACAGATTTTAAATATTACTCCTATAAACTTAGATAAGTTGCTAGAACAGCAGTATTTGTGTTAGCATGCATTTTCTGGTGGAAATGAAGTCCGAAACTCAAATGTATGTCATTTTTTTAGTGACTTTGGTCATCAGTGACTTGCTAGAAAACCATACATTTTATGAGGAACAGACCAAAAATATGAGGTAAAAGTCTGGACAGTCTGTGAAAATCTGGACAGTTGAGAGGTATGTCTCATAGCATGTGCCTTAGGCTGGCACCAGCTGCATAATGCCCACTGCATGAATTTGATTATCCTGGTAACGAGTTTAAAATGAGAAGCATGCAATACACATTATATCATGGTCTTAAATGGAAAAATAACCAAAGCACATGCACAAAGCAGAAAAAATGCCACACTCAAAGAAAGAAAGATGCTTTCTGGTTTTATATATATGTTTCTGATTTTCTGATTTCGATTCTACAAGCATAGTAAGAATGTTTGTAGTTTGTAAACATTGTGGTTTATGTGTTTTTAAATATTGTTAAATTGTATTTAAGATCAGGTGATACGTACATAATTTAGAATCATGAAATTACTGTCTATTTAAAGTGAATAAATTTAAGTGAATTTTGTTCTGAAGAGGTCCACTACATATTGGATGAAAATGCTAAACATTATTAATATTGAGGGTCATTGTGAGCATAGATTGCAGTGTTAAGTTTTTTTATGGTTAAATGGAGCCATATCTTAATCTGGGCATGGACATGGGCTTCTTAGTTAGCAGACTAGAGCTCCTGGTAAAGCTAGTCTCTATGTTTTCTCACAAGTATGGTAAAACTGGTCATTAGTTTAAGTTGGGATAAGTCTAGCAACACCTCACAGAGGCCCCTAATAATCTCTGTGGCATCCTTACCCTACAAGAATCTGTTTCCACATTAGCCCTACATTAGTGTAACATGGAGATATTTTGTCTAACTGCTGAGACAAATTTACACCACTTGATTAGGAATGATGCTTATAACTACTGTGACACTGTCATAGCCCTGTTGGCTATAATATCTAGAAAAGTACAGTTTTGTACCTACCATAAATGTAGATGTTCGAAGATCCACATTGCTGCAGTCATAACCTGTGGGTAGTCCGCTGTCCTCGGTCGGCCCGAATACCAAAGTGTTAGGCTGGCGTCTGTCATGGTCGCTCAGATCTGACGTCAGTACGCCGTGGTACTAAAGCGCATGACCGACGCCATATCCTCAGTCTTTCTTGCCCCAGATGTCAGAAGGCCTTAAAAAGAAAGGCCATAGCCAAAAATGGAAAAACACCCAATCACCCATGTAGAAACAATATTTACAGCACAAACCACACAACCACCCCAAACTACAGAGGGGAAGGAGGGAGGGTAAATTGGACTGCAGCAATGTGGATCTAGAACATCTACATTTATGGTAGGTGCAAAACTGTACTATGTTCTTCATCTCACATTGCTGCAGTCATAACCTGTGGGTAGAATCCCAAAGCAAAGGTAAAGGGAGGTTGGCAAAATCATAAAGCATTGGGAGCTGCTAACATGCCCTGTAAAACTGCAGTGGCAAACCCAGCCCTAGATTTGGAATAAAGAGGAGATGGTAATGTTTAGAAAAAGTGTGCACTGAACTCCAAGTAGCTGCCTCCAAAATATCTTTAGTAGCTACTCCCTTAAAAAGCAGTAGAAGCGGCAGTCGCCCTAGTGGAATGAGGTCTGATTCAGCGGAACCTCCTTACCATGATGAGAATAACAAAAAGCAATACAATGGCCAATGCACTTAGAAATAGTTTATTTTGAAACACGTTTCCGCTGAGAACCCAAAGCAAAAGAAATAAACAACTGTTGAGACTGCCTGAACCCTTTGGTTCTGCTCAAATAATAGCGCAACTGCGTGTGAATATCCAAAAGTGCAAAATTTTTCCCCTTTATTTTGGGGATCAGCATAAAATGTAGGCAAATGAATAGATTGGTTTAATGCCACATTAGAAACAACCTTAGGCATAAAAGTAGGGTTAGTGCGCGGGAGACCCTATCCTTATGAAAAATCAGGAAGGTTCAACTGCCATTAGAGCCTGTAATTCAGATACCCTTCTAGCAGGCGTAATGGCCAACAAAAAGCAGCCTTCAAGACAAAAACTTCAACTCAGATGTAGCTGCAGGTTCAAAAGGAGGTAAAGTGAGTTTTCCAACACAAAATTGAGATCCCAGGAAGGAGTAGGAGGTCTCATTGGGGTCTTATGTTTTTGCCCTCTAAGAAATTGCTTAAACAAAGGGTGAGAGAATAAAGGAGGGTCACAGTCATAGTGAGCAGAAATGGCTGCAGCATGAACTTTTACAGAGGAGAAAGACAAACCCTTGTCTAATAATTCTGTAAGATACTGAAGTGAAACACTCAAATTAGGCACAGAGACATCATAGCTCTTTGTTTTGCTCCAAAGAAAATTCTCCTCCATTTATCAGCATAAACTTTCCTGGTACTAGGCCGTCTGGCCTCCAAAATGACATTCAAAACTTGTTGAGGAAGCTGCGACCCCCCAGGGTCTAAAACAGAATATGCCAAGCTGTCAGATGCAGGGACTGTATCCTGACATTGCGGAAATGATTGCTTGCCTGGGACAAGGTGTGGAACTGATGGCAAAGGCCAAGGAGGCTCCGTACTAAACTCCTCAGCAGAGGGTACCAGTGCTGGCGTGGCCAATCTGGGGCTATTAGAATCATGCAAGGCTTGTCCTGTATGACCTTCAAGAGCACCTTGGGAAGAAGAGGGAGAGGAGGGAAGGCATAGGCGTGAAGGTTGTTCCAACTGAATGATAGAGCATCCACTTTCCAAGCTTTTGGGTGAAACAGCTTTGTGCAAAACTTTGGCAGTTGGAAATTTAGTGGAGAAGCGAACAGATCTATGTCTGGAGTTCCCCAAGCCACCGTCAACTGTTGAAATACATGAGGATCCAATTTCCACTCATGGGGATCCACCATCTCTCTGCTCAAAACATCTGCTAAGGAGTTCTGTGCTCGGCAGAAACCTTGCCTGAAGAGTGACGTGCAGACTGAGAGCAGAGTCCCACAGAATCATAGCTTGTCTGCAAAGAGGGTGCGAATGGGTTCCCCCTTGCTTGTTGATGTACCACATGACTGTTGTGTTGTCTGTTTGAATCAACACCTGTCCTGGTTGAAGTAGATCCTTGAAGGCCATCAGGGCAAATTGGACTGCTAACATCTCCTTCATGTTGATATGCAAATGTTGTAGTCTGGGAGGCCACGTGTCTTGAACCCATTTCCCATTGAAGTGTGCTCCCCAAGCCATGTCTGAGGCATCTGTCGTTAAGATCTGACTCGCCTCTGGTCGGGTCACAGAGAGTCCCTTGTTTAGGTGACATTCCTGAGCCCACCACAAGAATTCTCTTTGGATGCAAGGTATTATCTGAATGACAGTGTCCAAATCGTGGCAGTGTTGAGTCCATACGCTTTTGAGATACCATTATAGCTTCCTCATATGCAGTTTGGTATTGGGAAGCACCAGAATACAAGATGCCATGAACCCCAAGGCCTGAAGGACTGTCCTTGCAGTCAGCCTGGACCGTAGAGATAATTGCTGGAAGTAAAGGGCAAGATTTCTTTGTTTGTCCGGGGTCAAAAACGCCATCTGAGAGGCTGTGTTCAGTCTCACACCCAGAAAGCACATGTGCTGAGAGGGTACTAGACTGGACTTTGTTTCGTTCACAGAATACCCTAGGCACCTTAACACTGTCATAACATACTGAAGATGGTGAAGTAACTTGACTTTGTCTTGAGCAAGAATCAGGCAATCGTCCAAATAAGGATAAATTTGTATTCCCCTTAGTCTTAAGAAGGCTATCACGGAGCCAGGACTTTTGTGAACACCCTGGGCGCAGTAGATAAGCCAAAGGGCAATGCAGAGAACTGATAATGAAAAGTGCCAGCCAGCGCGGGAACCTCCTGCAGCTGGGCCTGATAGGAATGTGAAGATAAGCCTCTTTGAGATCCAGAGTTACCATCCAGTGATCTTTGCCTAGCAGAGGCAGAAGCTGTTGCAAAGTTAACATCTTGAATTTGGGAATGTCCAGGTATGTGTTGAGAATAGACAAGTCCAGAATTGGCCTCCAAGTGTTTCCTTTCTTTGGTACCAAAAACAGGCGAGAATAAAATCCTAGGCCCACTTCTGATGGAGGGACCCCCTGAATAGCCCCCATTTTTAAAAGTAAAGAAATCTGTTTGTGAGCCTCCAACTTTTGCTGAGGAGGAACGTCTGGCATGCCTTTGAAAGGAGGCAAGGTGTGAAAATAAAACTTGTAGCCTCAGTCTATAATGTCCAACACCCATTTGTCCTGGGTGACTAAAAGCCAATTTTGCCTGAAAAGGGCAAACTTTCCTCCCAGAGGTGCTGCCAGACAGGAGGGATCTGGCAGCTGGAGATACAGGTCATTGGGTCTGTTTACGAAAAGGCTGACCCCTGCCCTCACCTGAAGATTGTGCAGGGGAACTCCACGTCCTAGGCCTGAAAGAACCCTGAGCATGAGCTCTGCCCCTACCACGTCTAGATCTGCCCCTAGACTGTAAATCAGAAGAAGGATAAGCCCATCCCTTAGTAGGCCAATTTCTGCTAAACTTAGGGGGCTGCACCTGTAAAAAATCCTTAACTGTCTGCATAGACTTAGCTTTGTCTTCCATTTTCTTCAAAACTGACTCCACAGGAGAACCAAACAGAACTTCAGATTGAAGGGAGCATCCAAAATTCGAGCTTTAACATGCTCTGACAAGTTCTGATCCTTAAGCCAGGCGTGCCTACGAATAACTGATCCAGTGGCAGCCACCCTGGAAGAAGCCTGAAGAGCATCAAAACCACACTGCAAAGAATGCTTACCCACCTGATCAGAGGCATGAACTAAATCCTGCAATTCCTTACACTCTATGCCCTCTGCCAAAGCATCTACCTTAGATTTTAACTGACTTAGGAGAAAATTCTGGTACTTCAGCATATGAAACTGGCAATTCAAAGCCCTCATTGCTAGAGTGGAAGAGGTATACACTTTTTTACCCCACCTATCCAAAGCTCTAGAATCTTTATCCATAGGAACTGGATTCTTTACAACAGAAGCCCTGACACCCTTAGGTCCCTGGCTAATAGTTTCCGGGTCAGCTCTCGGGCTCTTATACAAATATTTATGAGCCTCTGGCACTCTGTAATACCTGTCTGGCTTGACCGGGGCAGGAGACAAAAAATCAGGATTAAGGGAAGCTTCAGAGAAAACATCCTGAACAACATCCAAAACAGGGGGTATAGCCAAGGGCCTATGCTGTGGTAAAAACAAAAATTCCCTAAGTCTCTTTCGAGAATCTGAGAAATCCTGACCTTCCCACTTAAAATGCTCCCTCATGGAATGCAGGGTTTCAGAAAAAGAAAAATCCTCTGGAGGGGAAGCAGAAGGACTAGAATCCTCTGCATCTGAATCAGAATAAGGAGGAAAATCCTGAATGTCTTCAGCCGAAGACTCGAGTAATCTGAGGAATGCTCCAATCCTTCCACCTCTGGCTCCACCCTAGGCCTCTTATCTGGAGGGGGCATAGAACCCCTGATTAAGGTAATCAAATCCTCTGCCATTTTCAGCATATGCTTTTTAGGTACAGAACCTGCAGAAATAGGGCTGACGTCAGAGGAAGACAAACCAGGCCTGACCTTGGAAGGTACCTTAGAGACAGAAGTAGAAGGCCTAACCACCTTATGCAAAGAAGGGACTACAGAGACCTGAGAGGCCCCCTCAGCCTGACCCGACTCCTGAGAGGCCACATCCTGCAAAATTAAAGGCTCCCCCTGAGACTCAGCTAAAACCTCGGCTGGATCCACAGATTCCACCGTAGTTTCTAAAGAACCGGCGTCCATAACGGACGACTCATCCTGCTTGGACTTTAACGATTTTTCCTTACGCTTCTTAGCGGTAGCGGGCGTCGGAGGATCCGACGGCATATTGTAGTTACACCGCTTACCGAAGACAAGCCTAGCACAATCTAACCTGCGTTTAATGGTGCGCTTATTAAATCGAGCACAAAAGCGATACCCGACTACATCGTGCTCAGGCCCCAAGCAAGGAATACAGAGAGAGTGGTAATCCCTATGAGGTATCTGTTTCCCACAAGAAATACAATTATTCACTTTTCTGACATCCGGTTTAACTGAGGCAGAAAAGACAAAAATATTCCCCAACGGGGTACTTAGCCCAACTTGGTCTTTGGTCTGAAACTCAGAATACGAAAATTTCAGGACGCCGAATGGCACTTGCAAATGCTGCTTCTGCTTCGGACCATGCGGCAAGAAAGACTGAGGATATGGCGTTGGTCATGCGCTTTAGTACCACGGCGTACTGATGTCAGATCTGAGCGACCATGACCGATGCCAGCCTAACACTTTGGTATTCGGGCCGACCGAGGACAGCGGACTACCCACAGGTTATGACTGCAGCAATGTGAGATGAAGAACATCACCTTTGTTTATCTAAGGACTTTAGTTCTTTAAGGTTATTTTTATTTATTTATTTAACATTTGTTGACAGTGAAAGTATGACTAGCACAGAGCCTATTTTCAGCGGAGGCCTGGGAGAAATGCTCCAGACATATGTCTTTGGAATATGGGAGGAAACCGGAGTACCCGGAGGAAACCTAAGTGAATGCAGGGAGGACATGCAGACTCCACACAGAAAGCACCCCAGATGAGAATCGAACCAGAGAACCTCTTGCTGTTAGGCGACAACGTTAACCGCTGTACCACTGCACCACCCAAGTGCTTTCTTTAGTGTGGGTCACCCATATAATTCATGTAAAATCTAAGATTGTCTAGAAGTAGTTGGCCTATCACAGAACCAACTTTATTCTTGCACCTACAGCAAAGCTTCTGTAAGGCTTCAAGCTAAATGTTGTGGGGTGGGCCAGGAGACATTTTCCTTCAAGCAGAATTATGACCATACATAAAATAGACTCAATAGGGATTTCCTAGCACCAGCTCCACAGAGCATCTCTTGTTCTTTAGTACAAACTAACATGCACTGCTCTCCCACTGGGAGACATGTTAAATCCATTGCACAATGTATCCTGGCTGCCAGATGATACAGGCAGAAACTGTAAAGGTCCTCCTCATCCCCATCTAGACATAAGAGCAATGTGTGTCAGAAAGAGCTAAAATTCAGCCGCATGAAATTAAAGACAACATGTAGTGTTTAGGTCTTTAAGCCATTCTGGTGTTAATAACAGTGTTAACTCATTCACTCCAATGAAGCTCAGGAAGTTTGCACTGTAACTTCCAATGGACAGAGCCTAAACCTTTTGACAGAATCAAATTATGTCCTCACAGTTCAAACAATCTTTAATTTCTCTGGAACCATAGGGATTATGAAAGAAGTGCAAATGGCAAACTCTTCAACAAAAAATAATTTTATAGTGGTAGTATTCTTTAAGTTCTATGTCTTAAACCAAATTTCATAAGTCGCAGTTAACACAGTAACTATTACGTTTGTAATATTTTGTAAACAACTTAGAATATCTCAGCAACCACTTCAAGTTACACATATACTGTCAGCAAAACTTTATTCATCTAGCTGAGAGCCTTCATGTGAGTCTAAGAAGTTCAGTGTTACTTGGTTATTGAAATGTTTAGAAAAATGTGAAAATTATATCTACATAAATCAATATAATAAAAACAACAGTTAATATCTACTTACCTGCACTACACAGAGGTCAAATACTAGTGCAGTTAAGTTTGCCATTGTGGAAGCTTTAATATGGAATATTTCAATACTTTGTACATAGCATGATTTTGGAATTATTGATGCAAATACGAACAAGCAATATTTGACGCCTAGAGGTGTCAGTAGGAGGTAACTACAGATGCACCTGGAGGCGACAATCGGATGTAATGAGTTGGATAAAGCAATGGGTGTAGGACCTTGGCAGGCAGAACATTCGTTTACGGTATATTGACCCGACTCTAAAAGGAGATGTTCACACACTTCTTTTGCTGAAAATCTGTATTTACTCTTGAATTTAACTGGGCAAGTTTCTTCTTTTCTGAGAATTTCAGGTTCATTTATTGCCTAGAGTATTATGTACATGAAGCTGCCTTTTGGACAATGTTATCGCAAAGTCATTAGTTCACCAGTGCTACATGGTCAATGCCTTGCACATCAAAAAAGTAAAACTTTTCTCTGTTAAGCTTATTACTGGAAAGACTATTATACTTCTAAGTGATCAAAAGCATCTAATCCAGTAAGGAATCGATATTGTGAAGCAAAAACACCATGCAATTTCCATAGTCAAGAACCTTACTACCCTGTCACTGGTTCAAGAAATCTTCCTGTGTAGGGTTACTGTCAATACTCCCTAACAATGGACACAAGGCTAAACTAAAGGGGTATTGGGACAAAGGACATGACAGCATTATACTCTTGAAAATAGGGAATGAGGACTAAAGACCCCCTTACGATTTAAATTCATGAAGTGAAATATAGGTCTTTAAATTAGGCCAGAGAATCTCATATTCACTTCAGTGGCAATCATGAAGTATGAATAAATACTGTCAAAAACTTCTCTATTTCCAGGAACAATAGCTACCAATGTTTGCCACCATGTTCGAATGCATAGAAGGCATGCAGATGGTCAAGTGCATGCTAACAAGTAGTTACCCTTAAGCAAATCCAGCTGCCAGTCAGTGATCAATGGAAACCACACTGTACCCACATAGACAGCTAGGATGTAAGTCAGTACTTGGCGCTTCCTGTTGATTAGTAATATCGGAATATCGGTTTGTATAAAGCAGTACTGGAAGCTGGTGTAATTCATTTTGATGAATCTGTGTGCTTAATCAAAAGAGCTTTGAGAAATGAAAGCAAAATTATTCCATGTTTTCTGCAACTTGGAGTTTGTTCTTTTCTCTAAATTGTTCTACCCTCAGATTCAGTAAACTGATGCATTACTAGTGGGCTTTCTATTCCTGCTTCCATAACAGCATTCTACTGACCTCAAAATAACACAATATGACTGTGATGACATCCTTAAATAAATGCACTCACATCTTGTACAGTTATCCCTTTCCTGGAACTGGAAAAGGGAAATTATGTCACTTACAAGCAAGTGACCTCAAACGCACACTGACTTTATGTTACACTAAACTGTCCTGATAGGACTAATGGTGGTACCAGAAGAAAATCTAGTCCAGTTTTGTATGCAGAAAAATGAGGATCCACCTATGCCTGAGGAGAATATGGCTCCAAGGATCAACAACCTTCAGAGAGTCACGCAAGATCTTGAGATCATTCTGTTGAGTAATAAGAAATGCACGTAGCATCCCTTCCTGCCTAGCTCAACACATAAATTCCAGTATCTACCAATATAGCAGTATGAGGGGACAGATTGGTGATTGTGCAGTCCACTTATGCCAAAAACATTGCCATAAAAATTATAACCATAGACACTACCCAATAGAATATTAAAGCCATTTGATTTCCCATTCAAAAAAAAAGTTTTTTTGTGCCCATATATTAAGGAATGAAAACTTTATTAGCATCCATGTCCTGTTATCACCATCAGAACATGTTCCTTGGTGATATTATGGGTTGTAAGGGATTCTGGGATATTTGGAGTTTGGTTAGAAGTCCTGGGGTAACATTTGGACTGAATTTATTTGCTAGTATGTTGGCAATGTCTACAGGGTTGGAGTGGATGGTCTTGTTTAGGATAAGTTCTGAGCTTTGTAGGGTGTTAGTCTTTAGTTTCGTAAGGTAACTAAAGTAGGACTTGTAGTTATCCTTAGAAGGTAGTGAATTTAATGGGCTTCCGTACTAGTTGTCCTTTGAATGAGATGTTAACTGAAGTCCCAGCTGCATGAGTTCCTGGTAGCAACAGGTGGACGTAAAAGATCTCATGGCACCTATCGACAAGAGTAGGGCAAGTTCCCAATGCCAGGGCCAAACTTCCCTAGCAGATTAAATACCATTTGGGGTCTTTCCTGAAAAGAGGCTACTAGCTTACAGGGACTAACCCAGTCAACATAGGCTAAATTAATAATAGTCCTAATAATATTTTCAGTTTTTTTGGTAATATTTGTATACTACCCTTGTTCTGAGGAGTTTTAAATCTTCTGTACAATTTAAGGATTTTTTGTTGGAAAGTTTATTTATGTTGATGGTTTACCAGGTTTGTTTTTTTTTATTTCTCATTGTATTTTATTCTGGTAGGAACTACTGATTTTATGCATTTATCTAAGTAGGTGTTTGACAAGCTGAGTGCTAGCTGTGTCAGTGTCTAAGCTGGTGTTGTCATAGGTGAATTTTTAGATTTTGTCAGGTAATTGTATGAGGTTTTCCATTAAGATGTTTTTAAATAATGAGACATTGGTTTCATGGGCTTTGGAGATTTTGAAGGTAAGTATCACAAGTTTATGGTGCAGGTGATACCAGGGGAAGAGTTCATGTGTAGACTATATTCATGATGACCATATCTAGACTGTTATGTTCTCTGATGAGCTTATTAACAAGGAATTTTTGTTACTTAAGTCTATGCAATTCAGATCATACTCCATACTGGAAGCATAGGCACTCCAGTTAATTGTAGATTAGTTAAAGTCTCCCAAACTAGTGGAGTTCCTGCTAATAAAGAATTCTAATACTTTTGAGAATATAGCATGATTGCCTGCAGACATGGTGGGTGTCCTGTAGCAGGCTGAAAGTTGGTAATTTGTCTTATTTATGGTGATCTGCTTGTGGATCTCTGGGAATCTGTCAGGAGGTGATATGAACCATAACTAATATGGAGACAATATGGCCATTGCCATTAGTTCTGAAGACATGATCCATAACTAATATGGAGACAACACCTCCATTATTATCAGGCCTGAAGACAGGATCCATAACTAATATGGAGACAACACCTCCATTACTATCAGGCCTGAAGACATGATCCATAACTAATATGGAGACAACACCTCCATTACTATCAGGCCTGAAGACATGATCCATAACTAATATGGAACAACACCTCCATTACTATCAGGCCTGAAGACATGATCCATAACTAATATGGAGACAACACCTCCATTACTATCAGGCCTGAAGACATAATCCATAACTAATATGGAGACAACACCTCCATTACTATCAGGCCTGAAGACATGATCCATAACTAATATGGAGACAACACCTCCATTACTATCAGGCCTGAAGACATGATCCATAACTAATATAAAGGCAATACATTCATTACCATCAGACCTGAGGACATGATCCATAACTAATATGGAGACAACACCTCCATTACTATCAGGTCTGAAGGCATGATCCATAACTAATATAAAGGCAATACATTCATTACCATCAGACCTGAGGACATGATCCATAACTAATATGGAGACAACACCTCCATTACTATCAGGCTTGAAGACATTATCCATAACTAATATGGAGACAACACATCCACTACCATCAGACCTGAGGACATGATCCATAACTAATATGGAGACAACACCTCCATTACTATCAGGCCTGAAGACATGGGAGGTGCAAAACCCAGGGATGGAGGGAGTGCTTTCCTTACATTTAAACCAAGTATCATTAATCACACAAATATGAATATCTTCCAGATGCAGGGGACCCTTAAGATCAATCAAGTTGTTGCTGAAACTTCTAGTATTGTCCAAATTGAGGCTTGATGAAATTGCTATGTTGAAATATATTTATTAACTGGACTCTTTCTAAAAACACACTAATGTGGGCAATAAAGTCTTTAGCCAGTATGTAGAAGTCTTCAGTCAACCTGTTCCATGCTGACACCTACTGAATCCTTCTAGAATGGTACAAACTGTTCTTCCTGTTGTTAATGCTAATTATCTTTTATTTATACCTAGGCATAGTTGTTAATGAAGGAAGGATTTAACTCAGACCAGAGCCTTAACTGCATTGATCACATGCATGGAAATTTCTGATATATCTTTTTGCATATCCCCCAGGGTTTTGTGCCCCAAGTCATTCATTCCCATATGGACCACCAACATGTTGTGGTCTTATTTGCACTTGGAAAGGGTCTTTAGGGCCTTACAACATTAGAGATCTTGGAATCCAAAAGACAATGGACTGTAGCCCCATCCTTGTCAAGCCTTGTGAGTGAGGAATCTGTATGCCTCACAAATTAGTCACTAATCACTAAAACATTTTTGTTATTAGAGTGTTTAGGAGTATAAGATCAGCTGCAGTCAGACTCTGGTGACTTAATGCTGCAGGTGTGCATGTAGAGGATGAATTAGGGATTTACACTGAGACCTATTCATACTAGTTCTAGAAGGCTTTTGTAGGGATTTGTAATGGTCTCAGATGTATAGCATTTTAATGTAAATTTGTTAAAAATTTGTTGTTGGTGACAGTGTGAGTGTATGCTGCACACAGTCACTGGTGGTCTAGTGGTTAGGATTCGGCACTCTCACCACAGTGGCCCTGGTTCAATTCCTGGTCAGGGAAGGTGAGGGGTTGCCTCCAAATTATTTCACTATTTGCACCTTTCACAGTGTCATTTAAGTTAAGTAAGAGTTCATTATCAGTAGGCACAGGGCAATTATTACACTACCTGAGGACACCAAGTGCTAAGAAGTTAACAAAAGAAGGGAAACAAGTTGGCTATCCTTCTATAATATCCATTGCTTCAAATATTAGATAGAGAAGTGTATGGTTAAGGTAAATGTGACTAAGTATCTTAATTTAAATAAAATTGTGGAGAAGAGCATAGATTAAACAATTTGTTGAGACTAAGTATGTTAATTCTAATTTGTGAGATTGTGCACAGGGTAAACTAGTTGAAAGACTATGTAGTTTTGAGGAAGTACACTAGAATGTGTATTTGTATTTGGTAAGTTGAAGAGAACAGCTGTGAGGCTTGTGAGTTGGAGTCTACAGTGGATTGCTTTAATAAAAGCAACCACCCAGGTTCTAGAAATGCATCATGCAAATGACCAGGGGTTACTGGTGGAGAGAGCTCTGACACAGTTTCACTAACAGAGAGCAGTGGCCAGTCATAATTTGTGGTGGAGCAGTAACACAAGATGCTGAGTGTTGACACCTAGTGCAACTTGAGAGAAATGTTTTATGGAAGAGAGTTTGAAGGAACAGGAAGACATTTATGGATCAAACTGGAGTAATAACGGAAGTTGCAATGACATTACTTAGAACCTTAGTTGGCTGTGAAACCACAACTGTAAGATTATTTTTATTAAGAGATTCCTTTCTTGTCTGCAAAACAGTTTAGTTTCATTTTACCTTTATGCTTCAGTGTAAATAAAGTGCTGTGAACCTGAATTTCTGTCTCTGGTGTGTTTGGTTCATACTAAGACAATATACACATACACACACACACACACACACACACACACACGCACGCACACACGCACACACGCACACACACACACACACACACACACACACACACACACACACACACACACACACACACAGATGTATGCACATAACACACACGCATAACATATACATCTAATTTCAAAACACATCCTGGCTATAATTGCTCCCATGTTTTCTGCACCTGTGTCATGCTTCATACAAAATGGACAGGGTACACATTCAGTGTAGTCTAATACTCTCCCTACTAGTTGTTCATAGCAAACCATTCAAACCCAACAAATATCTCACCTTGTCAAATGTAGCACCACCAGGCCAGTGAGATCACTAAACCAAAGTCAAATTATTCCTTTAAATTCTACAAATCATTATGGGGTTTATTCTCTCTTCTAGGAATTAGTTGTAAAAGACTGGAACTCAGTCAAGCGCTACAAAACTTAAAACCAAATTAAGAGAACAGGCAACTAATATATTAATAAATAAATAAATATAACTACGACAGACACAGAAAAAAATTAAATTATGCTGTAATATTTACTCTAATTCTTTGGCAATCAGCCTTCCATGATGTTTCAAAGAAGCCAAATGCATACTTTAAACAGATACAAATAAGACAACATAAGTGAACAACTACTTATTAAAATTCAACAAAATGATAGCCCTTTAGTTTTACTATATTACATTTTAAAATGAATAAGCTCTTGTCACATAGCAGAAGATCTGATTGACTTTTTCTCTCTGTAAGAATACACTTAAAACAATTTCCAACTATTTTGCTTGTAAGTCTGAACAGTTACTAGAGTGTCAGTCAGACAAGGTGTAGCGAGAGGGCTTTCCTCCTTATTTCTAATGTCTACAATGTACTTCCGTAACGGTACATAAAATCTTGGTCCAGTTCAACTAATATTTAAAAGGATATACTTAACTCCCACAGACATAGGTACCTATCCCAGTGGACAATGTATTTCTTGCATTCACATTGTTATTATTTTTGTGTTATGAAAGGAAAGAAATGAATTCTACTCAGAGGCGTAACTGCAAAACTGAGGGTGCAGTTTATGCCCTCAGGTACTACGGTAACCTTTTTTATATTGGTCAGACTAGCAGAAGATTCAAGGAATGGTTGCAGAAGCACCTTAGACATGTTAGGAATAATAAGGCAGAAAACCTTCTGAGTACATCCTTTTCTGACTCTAGTAATTGATAAGATTTACAAGCACCAGAGCTGGAAAGTAATAATGTACTGCTGAGATAGGGTAAAGTATACATGATCTGTACATATAAGGAGAAGTTATTCATTTTAACAATTAATATAATAAAACATAAGGGTCTGAAATGTGTGAAGCTGAAGCACTGACTTGACACTGTAGTTCAGCAGATGGTGTTGTCACCTCACAGCGAGAGGATCCCCGGTTTGATTCTCTGCTGGGATGCCTTCTGTGCGGAGTCTGCATGTCCTGTCTGTGTTCGGGTGGGTTTCCTCCAGGTGCTCTGGTTTCCTCCCACATTGCAAAGACATGCAGTAGGTAGATTTGATATTCTAAATTTTCCACAGGTGTATGTCTACAAGTGTGTGGTATGGAAGAACTACAGTGGCAGGGCTAGCCACCCGATGATGTAAACCTTGGCTCTAGATGATGGTCACTGTTGAAATGACACCCTGACCCCATGTGCATAAATGGGAAAAAGGGGATGTGGACGGATGGATAGATGGATGGATGGATGGATGGATGGATGGATGGAATGGATGGATGGATGGAACTGTTTTCCATTGTTTTACTTGTACCTATTTAAATTGTGCATTTTGCTCATTATATCTTCTTACTCCACTGAAGACTGGTTGTAGAAGCACCAGAGTGAATAAAGTTTTATTTTATGTTTTGCATGCCTATTGACATCATATTTATTATCTTTTAATAGTTGTTTTAATACCTAAGAAATACGTAACCCTGTCCTTGCATATAGTGATAAAAGACCTATGACACCAAGAATACTTATTGTACTCAACTGTCACTCAGGAATACCTTCTTGCAGCTTCTAGGCTTCTAGACTAATACTTTATCTATCTGTCTATCTATCTATCTATCTATCTATCTATCTCTCTTTTGTTTGTTACTGCTTGCCCTCTTTGCCTCACTATTAACTCATCTTCTGTCATGTTTTCCATGGTATAAACTCCCACTACTGTATAGTGACTTCTTACATATTTAGCACCTAACTATTCCTTCCTCCCTCCTTCATTGTGTGATTTATCTTCTGTCTTCTACATCCTTTCTTTCACATTCTACCAACTCCTCAATTCTATATAATTTCTCAAACTTACAATAATACTTTAATCCCTCACAACTGTATTTAGCAGTAAGTTGTTTACTTGTATATAACTATTCATTACTTCCAAACAATGCACATTTGTATAAGCACTCATATAGTGTGTAATACCTATCAACTTCTTACCGTACAGATTTTAAATATTGTTCTTATAAACTTAGAAAGTTGATAGAATGCATTTTCTGAATGACATGAAGCCTAAAACATTGTCTATCAGTATATAGTGAATTAAATTCTCAGTGATTTGTCAGAAAACCACAAATTTGAAGAGGAATGTCCCAAAAATATGAGCCAAAAATCTGGACATTCTGTGAAAATCTAGACAGCTGAGAGATGATATATATGTTAATATATGTTGTTCAATCATACAGTATACTCTAGAATGTTCTTGTAGGTTTCCTTCTTAACACATTTTATATTTCTGTTGTTTGGATTATTTTTCACAGGCTTCTCTAATGAAAAGGGGCTGCATTTAGTGTAGCACTACCCAGGTTAAGAAACTGAAACAAACAAACAAATATATAAATAACTAGACACACACATGCGCCCACATACGCACACACACACACACACACACACACACACACACACACACACACACACACACACACACACACACACACACACACACTACATATCTATATCTATTTATCTATCTATCTAATCTATCTATCTATATGCTATTTTTTCATTGAAAGTTCAAAGTGTCACCCGTATTTGTTACCAGCATATGAAACTGGGTGCACAGCGGTTTGTCCCCTGCATAATAGATGGTTTTATTTTATTTTTTCACTGTCTGGATATTTAGCATGCGACACACGCACACACTCACGCACGCATGTACACACACACATACACTCACATACCCACACACACACACACACACACACACACACACACACACACACACACACACACACACGCAGATATGCATGTGCATAAGTTTTCCCATGTTTGTTTTAAAACTAGTGTGGAATAAGGGCAAAGGGATATCACACCTCTGTAGTTACCTAGCATGAGTGTGCAAATCGCCAACCTATAGGAGGAATCATGACTTCTATTTTTTACGAATGATTGAATGAACAAATAAGTAATTAAATAAATACATAATGAACTAACAAAGGAGTACAAGGCATGAAATCACGCTCTATACAGGGACAAATGTAAAAGGGTAACAGCCTCTGCTTTTCTTCTCACATTTCAAGCACGGTTCTCTTTGTGCTTCTCTGCAAACATCACGTGTAGCTTCTTGAAAAGTGGGGATATTTCTAACACAAACTGCCATGTCAGCTAGACTTTGTATTACAATTTAAAGAGAAAATAAAGGGTATGATAAATATGTGGGTGCCACATCCATAAGTATTAGCTATTATCCAGAATCCCAAGTCAGCATCCTTGTTCAGACTGGCATCAGCATCCTGTCTTCCTAGTATGTCTGCATCCTGCTACCTTTTAACATACACACACAATTCCTATGTATCACTTCTTTGAAAAGATTGCTTTCTGAGGGAACTTGGAACTGTACAATATTTACTTCTAATATTTGTCCATGGCTGTTTCCGTGAGTTAACACTGGGTTGCTAACTTACTTAGGAATTTTTCTTTGTGACTAAGCCCTCTTCATAAAGCTGCTGAACAAATATAACATATCAAAGGCTCCCAATATGAGCTATAGACTGACTGTGTTTACCATTGTGACTGGAGCTTTAATTTTGTTACTGCGTAACACCTGCCTATCTTAAGGATTATGTTTTGCTTGGGTTTGCTGCACACTGCCTTTAGTGAGTTCAAGTGCCTTAATAATCTGTTTACTGCATGCTTCTTCTTCTTCTAGCTCTCCTGTTTTCTGCTTGAACATTCTTTATACTGTCATATAATAAGTGCCTGGCAACCTTCTCATGTTAATTACGCTTCATTATCTTCCTCACAAGCATTTGCATAACACACGCCTATGTGAACCAACTTGAAGGATCCTTGCTTCCTCCAGATTTTTTTTTCTCTGCTGTACTGTACTTTGCCACAATTATTTCTATAACTGTCGAGAAGTTTAATTACATACACAGATTATGCCACAAAACGTCCATGCTCATAATGGTCATGCTAATCTAGTGTTCCTGTTTCAGTACTGCTGTCAGTGTTTGTACCTCTTAGAGTATCCTGTAATGTAGAAGCCAAAATCTTCAGCTGCCATAACCCCAAGCAGTGGCCAATACTGTAGAAAATCCATCCACCCTTAGATCTCCCCAAATGACCGGCAATTATATATTTCTTGCCCGTTTCATTTTGTATCTCCTTTACTTTATTAATCCATTTATTAATCCCTTATAAACTATTGTCCCCATTATTCTCTATCCGACTGTTCTGTCTTCTCACTCACATATTTCTCAGTGCGCAATGTTTTGTTTTGCTTTTCACATGCCAGTGCTGACAGCTGTAGGGCCATATATGAGAAGGTAATATTACTAAGATGGCTGCTGCTCTCTGTGTGGCCTATAGGGACCTGCTAGGCTTTCTGTGGGCCATGGTTGTGCTGTAACCGAGGCTTAATAGTCCAAAAGCAGACTGACTTTCACAGGCATAAATGCTGCCATGGCCATGTACTGTTACAGTCTGACTCACCCAGCCCAACCCGCCCATGCTTTACCTGCGCCCAGCACTAAATCTCTACCCAAGCATGAACAAACAAATCAGATTTTACACTATTATCAACCTTGCCACTTACCCAAGTAGCTTTACTTTATCTATTATAAGGTTCCCTAAATCAATTTTAAGCTGAGACTACTATAGACCCATCAAAGAATCAGAAATTCTTTCTATAGTCCACTTACATCTTACTCTATCCTTTCTCTGCGTTAAAGAGCTAGCACTCCATAATCTTCCAGCTTTCCTCACTCTTCTAGACGTAGCCCATAAACCATGCAAACAATGAATTCTAGTTCCTTTAATTCCTTTCCAACTGTAGTGTGAAGTGTAACAATGTACTACAGTGTGTCTGTTCATCAGAAAAGGATGTCGGTTAAAAGTCGCACACAATGACTCTGCACACACATGGCCATAGACAGTCTCCCTGTTTCTATCTCACAGAGATCTATGGAAATTCAAGACTTGATGGTATGAGTCCTGAATTAAGAAAATGTAATTGTGATTCAGGAAAAGTTAAAAGCTTGCATTAATTTTAAAATTACTGACACTTCAGCTTGGCATGAAGGGGTTGCTGCACTCCTGAGCAGTTGTCCTTTGGATGAGACATAAAACCATTGCCCCATCTGCCTGAACTGGTGGTAACAAAGATGATGTAAAAGATCCCATGGCATCTATCAAAAAGAGTAGGGGGAAGTTCCCCAGTTATTTGGACAAATCAACCTTAGTCATATAAATACCACCACAAATCTCCTTGAAAAGAGGCCACTAGCAAAGTGGGACTAACCTGGTTAAAAGAGGATGAAAAATCTGTGACAGTCACTGTTACACATTAAAAGTGACTTTTGCTGGAGGCAAGCCCTCTGTACTTCCAATGCGGGGCTAGCATGCCCATTACCCCCACTACTCACACACGCACATGTACACACACACACACACACACACACACACACACACATAAACTCTTGAGATCACTATACCTCACAGAAAATGGAACTGTCCAAGGTACAACACTTTCAGACTCAGTATATGTTTCTCAGTACATACAGTTTAATTTTCATAGTTCTAAATATCACGCTTATGATACAAAACACCTTTCAATGGGTTCCCCTCTCTCTCAGGCTTCATGTCATTTGAAATGGCCACTAGAAGCTTCCCAGCTATAGCCAAACTGAAGCACTGCATTCACTCATACTCATAACAACAGATACTAGATTCAACCTGGGCCACAAAATCCACCCTTATCAAATATTAAACTACCATGCAAGAATCACATGACCTGACAGCAGCATATATAAGCTTAAGAACATTGTTGTCCTCAGTGAGGAACATAATCCCAAGCCATCAAAGAAAGATGGCTAAGGACCACTTCCTCCTTTAGCATGCATTTAATAATGGTTGTAGATCACTTTACAGAGAAAGTCCAGGTAAATGTGTCAACCACTATGCATACTCATGAGTCTCCTAGCTAGCAACTAACCAGCTCCTGTTATTACCATGAAACCTTAGAAAACACATTATAACCATGAAAGACAATTGTTCTCTCCTTTTCATCCTCATAAGTTTAAGGATGAGAATCAAAACAGTGTCTCCTTCCAGAATTCCAAACAATTAATTATTATTCAGAACCCAGGCCTGGCACAAATGTAAAAAACATTGCTTATCACTTATAGATATAGCTTATACTCTCTTTCCCTCTTAGCTGCATTACCTTGCACCTGTCTACATTAATTTTCAGCTGCTACCAGTCTCCCCTTCTGGCTAGTCTCCATGGCTCATACCTCCAAGGACCAACCCCTGTGGCACACTAATACTAATTGCCATCCAGTCCCCTGACAGGGATACATTTATAATCAGCCTTTTGTGTCTCCCATCCAACCTCCTTCTGATTTACTGCAGTATTGCCTTTCAAGCTTAATTAGCAGCCATTTCTGAGGCACTGAGTTGATGGCCTTGCAGAGTCTAAGTCAAATATGGATCATATCAGCCATGTTTCCCTTGATTAATTACATTACTAATTGCATAAACTGGACTTCCCCTGACCAACAAGATTCTGATTACATCAACCTGAATTCCTTTGATTAATGAGATTAGTGATTGCATCAGCTGGGCTTTTTTTGATTAATGAAATTACTGATCACTTCCCAAGCCAGTCATACAATTGGATCAGGCTGGAATGATAAAATCTTCTGGCTCTTTACCATGATTACTTATATCTTGCAGATGGTTATCATCTAGGAATGTCACCAGTCTGCCCCAAAAATTCGTCTTCATCACCTTCTCTGCCACCGTGGTTAGGCTCATTGCTTTGCAGCTCAGAGTATTAGTTGTGACAGTATGCCACGTATGGATGTGGGTTATAATGAGTTTACTCTTGCCTAGCGTCATGTAGTTATAAATGCAAACTCAAAATGACTAAATCCATGCAAGAGTTAAGGGCAAATGCCAATGTAACTAAAACTCAGACAAGGTCTAGTGCTATTAAAGCACGTCCTGTATTTTGTTTTGTTGTTTTTTTTTAGTTTATTTTTTTATAATTGTATTTAGTTACTTATACATGTATGCATGTATTTATTTAAACTTTGTTGACCAGGTTAGTCCCACTAGGCTAGTGGCCTCCTGGGGTGATACTTATTCTATTTTTATAATGTATTTTTGTCCTTTTGCAATAAGGTATTTCTCTTTGTTGCAGTATGGCTGATTGCAATTCATTGTGCCACAGGGCAGAGCTTCATAACTAGTCACACATTTTAAATTTCAAATTCTATACCATTGATATTACTTTCAGACTATGGCAACATGATGCAAATTACATTTCTTTAGCGTGACAGGTTTAAATTTATTGTGCTGTAGAACTGAAGGCAGTGACATTTCTCTTTTATCAGGTGAAAAGTACCAGGATTGATTAGCAGAGTGGGTGATAATTCACTGCTAAAACATACAAACTATCTGTAGAATTGTCATATTTGTGTTACGGTCTGCATGGAGAGGTCTGATTCTTTGGGATTTTTCCTAAGTTCACATCAGATGATTATGGAGTCTTATTACTTATTTTGCTCTAGATTTTGTATACCTGTGATAGGGCTGTGTGAATTTCTTACTGTATAATGTTGCCCCAATTTTAGTCAGAGTACACTCCAGTCGTTAAAGAAAATATGTCTGTCATACTTAAGCATGGGATCTTCATGTAATGGCTATGCTAGCCATTCAGTTACTTTGATGACCCACTGTAAGAAATTATTTTAACTCTATAGCATTAATGCTAAATAGTGTGTGGAATATAAGTATGCATGTTTACAAGGTTTAAAAATGTACTCAGGTCTGAGACTGCAAAATTCAGCATGGTGATATATTATGGAATGTGTACACAATTCACATTTTACCCATGGTGTGAGGCACTGTTTGATGAAGACGGTGAAGTTTGAGTGATCCGATTACACTCCATGGGTAAATATTTGAAGTGCATCAACAAAATAGATACTCTGCGTGAACAATAAATAAAACATAAATATTTATACTGACTAACAGAAAACCAAAGAGATGCTTTATTTTAAAGAAAAACACATTAATCTTGCTTAACCATAAATTTAGCACTGAATATTTTGAATTACTTATAAGCCTGCCAAGGTTTTTGCCATCATAATATGGCGTTATTTTAAAAAATAAAATTCTTACTTTTTTAGAATAATGCCATTGTTACCCATCCTCCATTCATGTTCTGTCTCTGTGCATCATGGTCATCGATATTTACCGAAAACAGTGATGCAATGTGATGAGCAAGTGCACAGCCATGAAAATGGCAACACATTCACAGCACATCATGTGACATCTGGGGACTCTGTATGTGATGAGCATGTGCATGGCCATGAAAATGGCAACACATTCACAGCACATCATGTGACATCTGGGGACACTGTTCACTCAGCAGGAGAAATGCAAACAAACAGCAGGTTTTAACACAGAAACAATAATACATGCAATAAGCACATTAACTTCACAAGAAAATGTGTGTGCTTGCATGCACGTGTGTGTGTGTGTGTGTGTGTGTGTGTGTGTGTGTGTGTGTATGTTTGCATAAAATGAAAGAAATGTTTTTTTATGTATCAGTGGTTACTGATAACAAAAATGGTAATGTTATTTTCAAATATTTTCAGTAGCCGCACTAATCTTCTATTGTGGTTACCAAACAAGCCATATTGGCTTTTATCGCTCAAATACAGTGCAGTGTAGCTTAATGAGAGGTAAATTGCGAATAGTAATGTAATTATCATTCTAAGTGTAAGGTAACTAGCTGTTTTGTTTACTCTGTATCTCTATCACATGCCACATTGATATTTTTGATTTGCAGCCATCATTTGCCTT
Organism: Protopterus annectens; assembly: GCF_019279795.1. NCBI lineage: Eukaryota > Metazoa > Chordata > Ceratodontiformes > Protopteridae > Protopterus > Protopterus annectens. The sequence continues at coordinate 46,287,167 of NC_056751.1, read as the reverse complement.
TCAATGAACAATTTACACATGGCCAAAGGGTGGCTTTAGTAATATATGTTTTCTTTTGTGATTTGATGGTCTCAGGATTTCCTGGATGCATCCTGTAGCATATGACCAATGTAAGATTCCTCTTCTTGATGTAGAGATTTTCTACTTATTTTACATGAACTTTTAAATGATAAAATGATACAGTCACTCCTGGACTGAGACTGAAAATGGATCTGTAGGATCAGTGTTCTATCCCAATTAACAAATCTAAAATAAATAAATAAATAAATACATACATACATACATCATACATATATGTGTGTGTACACACACACACACACACACACACACACACACACACACACACACACACATATATATATATATATATATATATATATATATATCTTTCTCTCTCTCTCTCTCTCTCTAGATATATGTATGTATGTATATGGATCCCTGTCAGTTGATCAGGTTTTCAGAAAATTGAAATTCATATGGTCGAGACCATAAGATCAAGTTTTTGAAAACTTGAAGCTTTTGAATGGAGATTGCAGTACAGCGAGGATCAGGAAATTTACTCTTTTCTACATTGTAGTGCGATCTCGGAGTTGATATATATAATTTGCAGGGGGTATGGTGGGTTGCAGCGGGGCTTGCCCCCCTGCATAAATTTAAAAAAGTAGATTTTTGTGTGTGTTTTTTTTTTTTTTGATTTTCAAGTTTTCGGAAACTCAGTCAAATGGTCTCGTCCTTATGAATTTTGAGTTTCTGAAAACTCGATCATCTGACATAGCTCCATATATGTATGTATGTGCATATATACATACATAAATAGGTAACGACATACATTCCTTCTCCAAGACAGAGTGGTACTCTTGTAGCACACTGCCAGCTATTCAGGGTATCGTCACTAGCCGGTGACATGCTGAATACCTTCATCAGGGTTTCTGAGATGCTGTTGCCAGTGTCCTGAGAATGTCCTGGAAAAAATCTTCTCATTCCTGTGTTCTCACCTCTCTGTGCCTGCTCACCTCACAGTTCCACCTTACAAACTTGTATTTTTTTCTTTTGTTCATTCTTTCCTTCCTCCCCTCAAACCAGGTATCTTGCCATATTTCCTTAAAGATGCTCAGAAAGAAGTTGCTCTGGTCCTTGGCTTGTTGCCTTTCTTCTATTATATCCTCCCTTCTGCGGTCAGTTTTACTAGTCCCATCCCGGCCTTTTTCACAGCACTATGTACCTGAAGCTATCATTTTCTCCTTGTCAAATGTCTAGTACTTATAGGTTCATAGACTGTTATTAAGCTTATGGCCAAGGAGACCACCTAGAACAGTAGCCATTTCATCTAAAATTACTGACAAATTAGAGTCTGCCATTAAGTTTATTACCCCCACATATCCCAGATGAAAACTTCTGATCACCCACCCAATCATCCAGACTGGTTTTAAAGGTTGCAAGGAAATGGGGGATACAGTGGGTTAGGCACCTTTCACACCAGCTGGTATTGTCACTGTGTTGGTATAGGTTTAGGTCTCTAGAACAGGTGTTTGTTTAACTACTAGTTTCATTTAAGTGCAGGGGTTCAAACTCTGCTAGGACATTGATAACAAGAAAAGATAAACAGAAACCACTGCTTAGAAGCATATACAAACCTGAGTCAAGGAAAAGTGCTTTTATTCAGGTTAGCTAAGGATTGTAAGACCAGATATATTGTTTTGGTGATGAAGCACTGACATTTCTTTAGTTGGTTTACATGTTTAGTGAGGAGGCATTTTATTCAATGATAGACCAAATAAAGGAGGAATAATGTAATAATATAATTTATCTGGACTTTGAAGCTGTGAAAGTAGAAGAATTTTCTACCCATGACAGAAATATACATACATACATACAAATGTTTCAAGCATGGGCATTAAAGCCTTTCTAGCTTGCCAATATGCCAAAACACTTGTTCCCATAATAAATGTCCAGGCTGTTCTTAAAAATATCTAAACTAGTACTTACTTTAATGTAATTAGGTACTCTGTTCCAAGCATCAGCTACTCTGTCAGTGAACCAATCAGTACACTTCTCATTCCTATAGAATCTTCTACATAGGTTAGCTGACGATTCTCTAGTACTTTTTGATAACCCAAACATTCCCAGAGGTAGTTGTCCCTAAATGCCCTATATACCTGAATAAGATCTCCTCTTAAATATCTGTAAGAAACACTGTACAAGTTCAGATATTTTAGTCTTTCATAATAACTTAGATTTTCACATCCATGGATGCCCTTAGTATATTTCTGCTGTACTCTTTCCAGTTTATTCATGCTTGTTTTCCTATAGGGTTTCCATATTGTTATTCCATACTCAAGTTTGGGTCTAATGTAACTAACAAACAATGACTTCATTATGTTTGATTTCCTAGACTTTATAAATCTTTTTATACAACCTATAGTTCTATAACTATCATTAGCCAATTGGTTGATATGATTATAAAAACTCATAGCTGAATCTACCCATATACTCAGGTTCTTAAATGAGTCTACAGTTTCAATCACTGTGTGCTGTATTAATTATTCACCTTTCAGTTTATGTCTCCCAAATCTCATATGCTTAGTTTTTGATATATTTATCAACATATTATTCTCCTTTGCCCAAATGGTCAATTTAGTCAAATTATTTTGCAGACATGCCTTATCTGTAACACTTGTAATCAGTTTACCCAATTTCAGGTCATCAGCATATAAACTGTAGAACACCTCAGATGAAAAAGTAAGGTCTGAAAGATACAATCTAAACAAGGAGGGGCCTAGGACAGAGCCCTGTGGGGCACCTTGACTGTAACCAAGGATTTCACCTGAAATATGGTGATCAAAGGAGAATTTTATCAACGCAAGTATCCATGTCTCTGATGACTGGATCAAATTTAAGTGGAATGTTATCTAGATGGTATGTGATGGCATAATGTATTTACTTAGTGCTAAGGGTAAGAGTGTGGTAAATATACCTAGCATCTGTTTGGTACAGCCATTTCCAGAGAATATAACCATTAGAATCAGATTTTATAATGCCTCCCACCTTGCAATCATCAACAATTTGGTTAGCCATAGTCCCTTGATATCATTTTTCAAGTCTGAGAACTACATGCCCTGCTAGACATTGCTGGTGACATTTTTATGTATTGAGCAAATGCCTCTGAACTTAACAGTATGAGTTTTGTTTCTCAGATTGTTGAAAATACAACAAACAATGTACAGATTAATGTTGAAGATAATTTTTAAATAATCCTGGCATAAAAGGCAGCATTGAAGGCCTTGGTAATGTCCAGGTAGGCAGCCTGAATGATGTGTCCCTTGTCCATGGGCTCAGTAAATCTTCTGAAGAACTTAACAAGGTTGACCACACCATTTGTCTTTTATAAAGCTGAACTGATTTGTATCTAGAGATATAAGGGCAGCTATATTGCTGTTGATAAGTCAACTATGATATGTTATATAGCCTTGCAAACCATACTAGCAATTGTCTTTTATAAATTTCTTCCTGTAGACACAAACACACACACACACACACACACACACACACACACACACACACACACACACACACATATATGCATATATGTGTGTGTGTGTGTGTGTATATATATATATATATATATATATATATATATATATATATATATATATATATATATATATATATCTACTTCACATGACTGAAATCTCAAAATACTGAGTTTCATTTGACTGATACCACAATACCTAATTTTCAAAATACTAAAAACTCATTTGACTGCATCTCATTATACTGAAAGCTTACAATGCTGAATTTCAAAATACCGAATTTTAAGCCATAGACATGCACACTTACAACACCAATGACTAACTCTTTTCAAAACTTTAAAACTACTTACTTAGTCTCGTAACAGAAACCGGACAGTATAAAACAAAACTATAGCTCCCCACACCCCCTAACTATATATATATATATATACTAACTCCAGGATTAACCTACAGTGGGGAAAAGGGCATATACCTTTTACTTACTTTACAGTACTGTACATGCTGCCACTACTGCTATGAGTGCACACAACGTCTGCCATATTACTTTAGATACTTCCCATAAAAATGTAAACAGACATACCCACATTTAGAAACACTACAACATTACTTACTACACTACTATTGGTATTTTGACAGTCGGCACTTTAAGTTACAGTCATTTTTTTTTTTTTATCACAAGCAAATCACAGGTGAAGGGAAACACATCATGTCTATGGCTTAAAATTCAGTATTTTGAAATTCAGCATTGTTAGCTTTCAGTAAAATGAGACACAGTCAAATGAGTTTTTAGTATTTTGAAAATTAGGTATTGTGATCTCAGTCAAATGGAATTCCGTTTTTTGAGTCTTCATTTATGTAAAGTAGACCCATACACACACACACACACACACACACACACACACACACACACACACACACACACACATATATATATATATATATATATATATATATATTTACATATATAGATTAGCACAATTGGCATGGTTGGTGAAAGATAAAAGTTGTTATACACATAAGGTTTTAATTGTTAACAAGTCATCTATGCAAACAAGAGATGTTACAAAACAGGAAACTATAACAAGGAAAACATAGGGATACACAGCTTACATTCTGATGCCAACACCTAAAATAAATAAATTAGAGGGCACCAAAACAAAAAAAAACAATAATACTGAGCTATATACAGCTCTCAAAACAAAGAAAAAAAAAAAAAAAAGTCCAAAGTCACTCTATCAAACATCATCAAAAAAAGACTCTGGACATAGTCATCAAAAGCCATGACTCTGGACATAGTCATCAAAGTCACGAGTCTCTCAACATGACATCATCATCAAAGATATGACGACATACATAGTCAAAAAGCTACTTGACTGGGGAACAAGTCACACAACTCCACAGCATACACATCAAAATCCATGACTCATGACTAGTCATGGAAACACACATCAATCAACATATGACATATAAGCAAGCCACATAATCATCAATAGTCATCCAAAGCATCAAAACTTGGATGTAGTCATCAAAAAGCCACATACGAATCAAAGCATAGTCATCAAAAGTCACGACTCTGGACATAGTCATCAAAAGCCATGACTCTGGACATAGTCATCAAAAGCCACGACTCTGGATGTAGTCATCAAAAGCCACGACTCTGGACATAGTCATCAAAAGCCACGACTCTGGACATAGTCATCAATTTGCTGTTGTCAGAGCTATTTTAGTATGGAAAAGGACAGGGCTTACAGCAATTTTGTGCCTTCTTACTTGTGTTATCAAACTGCCATCTTTGGTAACTAAGAAACATCTTTGGATATTAAAGTATTACTGTTCAGTTAAGAATATAAACCATGGAATGCAGAGGCGATTCTGTTCCTGAAATACAGAGAAAATAAAATCAGGCATGTCTTACAACTATACCTACATATATATGCATATATATATAGACATATATAAATAGAGCTAGAGAGCTATCCATCTATATCTTTAGCTATATCTGTCTATCTAACTAGCTAGCTATGAGTGTTGTGTCTTTGGTGATCTGTTGATGTGGTTGAAAGCCAGAAGTGTACAGTTGTTTGTGTGAACTTCCGGTTTATTGAATGGATGTTTTGTTGGATGCTTGCTTTGCCAAAAAAGTAAGCAGAATGCATACTAGGTGTGCATGTTTCTGTGTGTTTATGCAAATGTGTATGGGTTAGGGTTAGGTAAGGGGATATATAAATGTCTGGGTGGGTGTGATTGTGAGCATTTAGGGTTAGGGTTAGGGTCAGGGTTAAAGGATAGATTTACTGTATATGCATGTGTGTGTGCATGTGGTGAGTGTCCAATCTGTCTTGCGTAGTCGTCTAATTAAGGAAAGTTTTTTTTTTAAGTTATAGGTTTAGAGGACAGTGGCAGGGTTAGGTTTAGTGTATATATATATATATATATATATATATATATATATATATTTGTTAAGTTTCACACAAATTCTGGAATTACAGTCATGAAACAAAAATTAGCTAGATGATGTAAGCTTGGCTGCATGCTTGACAGCCTTAGGGTTTTCAGAGCAACAAAAATGCCCTCTCTCTGCTGGACAAGAACTTTATTTTTATAAGCATACAGCTGAAGTCTAGTTCTGAGGGTTTTCTGCCACACCCAAATGAGGACCACTGCTAAATTTACATTAGAAATGTAATTATAATGTGTAAGGCACAAAAATGCTTTAAAATCTGCCCTTTAAGCCTTCTATTTAAAGAGAAATATGTTCCTTGGCTGTACACTTTAATTTCACAGTGTGTACATTTACTTTACAGAAAATGCAATAATAGGTATACATAAAAACACTATACATATTCTGTTTCAGTCCATTTATTAGATGCTTGTCAAGGTTTTGTTGAATGCTGTGGTATTCTGTGTACACTTGTATTTTACATAAATATGTGTTTAGGTTTTGAGTTACATTTCAAGTTCATTTATAATTCTCAGTGCAGTTTGTATCAGTACACCTTTTGTTGTTTGACTGCGAAGTAACATCATACAAAAATACAAAACAGTCATTTCTCAAAAAGCAGCAGCAATCCTAGATTTTAATTGTGTTTTGTTAGCAAGAGTTTGGCAGCTAAGGAAAACTTGCTAGTACAAGTAAACATGCTAATGAAATGCAAATTAATTGGATGAGTGTTTAACAAAAGCATATGCTTGCAGGATAATTATTCAAACTTGCTTCATTGAATTATGATGCCATGAATACAGATGACAGAAAACATCTGAAAATGTTTCATAAAATAATTTATTCAGAGACTGTTTTAAGTATCAAATCATTTTTTTTCCAAGATATGATAGCCTGTGACTGGGTATCTCATGCTGAAGAGTAGGTACATGGACACTGAAATATAGACAGAGAGCACAACCTCAGGGGAAAATGATGGTATTAAACTTCAAGCTTCAAACCTTATCATTTTACTAACTTATTGAACTTGGGATTAATAATATATCAGTTACTTTGTTCTTTCTTATTTTAGTTAGCAGTATACCAATCCCAGTGTAAATTCATTATTTTTTGGCAATGTGACTGAATCCATGTTTGTATAATCTCATAACTGTTTGTATCATAAGTAACTTGTATCCTGTTAGTATAACTTCATGACTGTTGATTAACAATACAATCAGATAAATCAATAAATGTTGTTGTTGTTGCGACTTTCGGCTTTTCCCGGTTAGGGGTCACCACAGCGGAACTCCGGTTCACTAATGATTGGCAGTAGATTTTTACGTGCCGAGTTGCCGGCCCTGGCGCACAACCTTCAATGAAAGTACGCCCATTCACGCATGTCTCCACACAGAAGACGCTCTAGCTGCGAATCGAACAGAACAACATCTTACTGTGAGGCGACAACGCTACCACAGCACCACCACCGCAGTCAGATAAATCAATAAATACATGCAAAAAATAAAAATTCTGAGAGTACATTTATTTATTTTTTAAGAGATTGCATTTAGAGACTCTCTACTCCCAACAGTTACAAAAAAAATGGAAAATGGAATGAAAGTGAATCTCTGATCATTTCATTTGAAACATGTCATTGTTTTACACTTGCTTCTGTCCCTTGAGATTGTATGCTGTTATCTAGCATAAAGCAATGGATAAGCTCCTGTAGCATGCATGGAAGAAAGGATACAGATAGAAGCTGGTTGAGGTGCATGATTTCTATATGTGAATGTGTAAATGCATATACATGCTGGGTGATTATGTTATACTTTCTGCTTGATTTTAGTCTAATGATAGTTTTGTAGCATGCATTTTAAACTGATTCATTCCACTGGCTCATTACATTATGCTGGACCTCTGCTCACTTTCTAAATTAATAACATATGGTAAATTGTTATTTATGTGTCTGCATCACACACTCATAGACACGTAAGAGTTATAATGCTGTTGTTTTGTACTTCCAAAACTATGCTACTGTTCAAATAATACAAAATCATAGGTAAGTACTAGACTAAATATCCTTGTGTGCCATTTTAAGCCTAGCCAATTTTTCTTGGTAAAAATCAAACCCTGTGAATTATAAATATAATATAAACACCTTAACCATTATGATACCTCCCATCTCTGCCACTTCCCTGCTAATCAATCAGTCAACCAATCAATAAGTCAATAAATCAGAACTCCATTTTATTGCAATATATGTGCCACGTTTTTGTTATAAATGTACTGTATCACCATTATCTATGAAATGTTATGACAGAAAAAGGGGTTTAAACAAAAGTTAAATACCAATGGAATGAATGGGAAATCATTCACCACATTGCAGACAGAGACAATATATAATTATTATGGATCTCTGGTTTAATTCTTGGCTGGGAGCCTTATGTGAGTCTGCATGCCTTCCCTTTATTTTCTTGGGTTTTCTCTGGATGCTCCAGTTTCCTCCCAGATTCCAAAGACTTGCAGTAAGTGGATTGGACACACTAAACTGGCCATAGGTGTGAGTATGTGAACACATCTGAGTGGCATGGAAAAACAAATTTGGCAGGGCTAGCCATGAGGCAGCATGAATATTGACTTAAATGATTGCCACTGTTGATGTGATATCCTGACCCCACATGCAAAAATTGGATAAAGGGGTTTTGGATGGATGCATCTATGTCATTTGATCAAATGGTCATTTGACTGAGTCATAAATCACTGAAAATACTTTCCTGAAAACTAATTTGACCAAAAACTCATTTGATTGAATCACATTTCACAGAAAACATTCTAGACAAGAAATACACCATAAAAATGCTTTTGCAGGGAGACAAGCCCCCCCAACCCCCCCCCCAATTTATATATCACAACTCCACCATCATAACACCATGGAGAAAAGAAAAAATTACCACACACAATGAAGCAGTGCTGATGGACAAATGCAAGCATCTACTGTAGGTACGCATGATGGTGGCCATGCCAATCCAGACATACTCTTCTACTCTCATTGCCCTCATAATGCATAATGCCTGTGATCAGAAATGATACCATCACATACTACAGGCGGACTTCTTAAAATGTCTATTAATTATAATTCAGTCAAATGCGTTTGACATTTGTGATTTAGTCAAATTAGTGTTCAGTCAAATGACATAGGCCTAATTATGAAACAATAGATCACGGGCCTCCAGCTTTAACAGTGTCCATGAATTTTTCAGATTACATCAACAATATCTGCGCAGTCTCTAAGATGAGCTTTAAAACTCATCAATGTGAAAAAAACTTCATTACAGGAGCTACTACTAATTTATTTTTTAATCTGGTGGTCCCCGACCATAAACAAACTCTACAACAGAAGAAAGAAACTGTTGCAAAAAAAAGAGTAAAATCCCATGACTGGAGGAACTTCCTGGTCAGCTTCAGTAAAAAGGTGAGATCCCTCATAAAATCCTCCAAAGCTAGTTACAAAAACAAAATCGCCACTGATTCTAAAGACAACCACAAAGCATTCTATAGCTATGTCAAGAATCTCAATGGCAACACTCAGATCTGCTCTGAGTTACAGCGCAATGGCACTAAATATACAGAACCAACTGATATTGCCAATATCCTGGCAGATAAGTTCAGTGTTAACTTTACCCCCCTCTCACCACCTAAAGGGCCCATCTCTATAACGGAAGAATGCAAAGTTCCTGTAATTATGGCTGCACAGGTAAAAACCACACTCTCCAAAGCCAAGAACACAGCATCCATGGGACCTGATAACATCCCAGGCTGCATTCTACATGAACTACAGAACGAACTGGCACCCCACCTAAGTACCATGTTCAATCATAGCCTCACCTCAGGCTTTGTGACAACTGAATGGCGCACAGTGATGGTTATCCCGCTCCACAAAGGGTGAGCACCCACAGACCCTGGGAACTACCACCCCATTAGCCTGACAAGCCTGGCCTGCAAGGCTATGGAACGTATCATCATGGAATTTATAAACAATGACATTGGTAATCTACAAACTCTGGACTCCACCCAGTTTGGGTTTGTAAAAGGCAGATCATGTCTCCTAAACCTGATAGACTTCTTTGAATCGGTCACCAAAGCCGTAGATGAGGGTAAGGTGGTTCACACAGCCTATCTAGATCTCGCCAAGGCTTTCAACACCATCCCCCTCTCTGGAATTATAGATAAACTCACTAAACTAGGTATAAATCCATATGTCACAAGATGGGTTGCCAACTGGCTCACTGACAGAACCCACACTGTGAAAGTAGCAGACTCCAAATCCGACTTCAGACCATTGACAAGTTGAGTAGCACAGGGTTCAGTCCTGGGTCCTCTCCTGTTTGGTATCTACTTCTCAGGAGTATAGGCTAACACAGAAGGTCTTTGGCTAATGAAGTTCACAGATGACTGCAAACTAGGAGCCATAATCGAAACTCCTAACGATGTGGACATTCTACAAAAGGGCCTCACTAAGACAAATGCCTGGTGTCAAAGCCATGGCCTCAAGCTCAATGCCAAAAAGTGCATTGTCATCCCTTTTGGTAAAAACTCTGTACCCATGAACTACCACATAGGCAGTAGTCTACTTAACACCAAAAGTATGATAAGAGACCTTGGGACACAGGTGGACAGTAGTCTCTCCTTTGATAATCACATCACCACAGTAGTCAGGAAATCCTTCTACGTGGTACACCTCATCACAAAAGGTTTCTTATCCAGGAAAAAAGAGGTCATTGTTCCCATCTACTCGTCACTATTAGACCTATTATAGAGTACAATGCCCCTTTTGGTATGTACCTCACAAGACATCTACAACAACTAGAAAGGCCGCAGAAATACCTCACAAAGAGGATTACCAGCCTCAAACAGATGCCCTATGCAGACCGTCTCAAAAAACTCCAGCTTTACTCCGTTGTATATCGCCTACTCAGAGGCAATCTCTGCCTAACATACAAAGTTATGTCAAACCCAGAGCTGTTAGACATGCTCCATTTAAAGAAATCCCAATCCCTTCAAGCTACACACTCTAGGGACCTAAATCTTGTCACCACAATAAACAGAGCATGCTGGAGGGATAGATTCCTGTCCCAGAGACTTCCCATACTCTGGAACAAACTACCTATCTATATCAAACAAAGCTCCTCATTAGCACTCTTCAAGAAAAATCTTGATGATTGGATGGGAGATAGGAAATTCACCTGGGATCACTTCTGTGGCTCTGCTCAACAGGGTCACAAGAAAATAATTTTCTTGGGTGGCTAAAGCCAGGGTACCTTTTGGCTAGGCTTATATAGACCCTAGGGCCAATAGCCTCATACCTACCTATGAATCTATAAACCTGTGAAGTATATGCGACAAAGTCTGAAAGATTCAGTATTTTTTCACAAAAGCCTTTTACACAGTACAAATGCTATGTTGCGCAATTTCAATAGTATGAAAGTAGTTAACATTAACATTTATAACAGGGGGAAGGACTTTCTGACTAATGGTTTTATTTCTCAGGAAGGTCCCTACAGATTTTCAACGTTGAAAGTTGGTAAAGAAGTAGCCCTCAGCAGCTGATACACCTTTTGGAGCTCTGTGTGAGGGGAAAGGATGGCAGATCCATGGTAGACATTTAGATTGCATAAAATCCAGAAATTCCCATCCTATATTCTTGAGAACCACACACACTGTTTTATGTTTTCCATTTGAGTTACACTCATGAGCAGTTAATCAGCTGACTTCACTCCTCAGTGACTTACCACTCAGTTTCCCTGCTGACCCCACTGCTTAAAAGTTGGATAGTGAGGTTTTGAAAGGTAAGTTATTGCCATCTGTCTGTTTTCACCAGAGTTTCCATTGAGTGTGAGGTAAAAGTAGTGCGAAATGTAACTGAAAAGTTTAGAAATGTCTTAAGATATGCACTTGAAAATGATTTTCTTTTGGCAAGCAATTACTGTGAACAGCTAAGATTTTATTTTTGAAATAGGTTTCAGAACAGTACATTTATCAAAAATGTTATAACTTGGGTATAGGAATTTCCAGGTGTGCTACTTCATAAACAGTGCAAGACTCAACTCCAAACATTCCAGTTAAGGATAGACTGGTGTCTCCAGCATCACTTCTCCATACTACTGTCTTCAAAAAGACTTTTTGAAACTTTTCCTGATGATTTTTTTTCTTTTTGCATAATCTACTGAAGTTGTTCTACTGACTATAATGGGATATTTCTTTTGATATTATCAGTAGAGTCAGTGAACTCTTTGATGATATCATCAAAGGCTGAATATACATAGTCTAACTCTACAGAGGCACTCAAAGTTTGAAAGCTAAAAGTAATTAACCCACAAATTTCCATTTGTTAATCAACTGATTAATTAATTGATTACAGCAATTTAAAAAGGATGCTTGAAACAAGAATTGTTGATTTATAAAATGACAACTTATAGTTAGCTCATTTGTCTTTACAAGACTTTGTCAAACTGTGATTAATAAGGAAACATAATTAGTTACATCATCATATAGTTTTGTCAATTATTCCTTAATCTCGCAATGGACTTTTTAGGGGATGCATTTAAAATTCACTATATTACTTATTCCAAGTAAACAGTAAGCATTTAAATGTACTTCCCACATATGCTCCTTTATAACCAAATTATTGTCAATGTTCCCATCACTGACATTCAGTTTCAGTGTTTAGAACATAAAACTGAAATTTTCACAAGGGACTGAATGTCAGTACAAAGCATTATTGCCATTTCTTGAACTTGTGCTATATTCGCTCATACTCATAGATTCGATCTCTCAGTGTATAAACACTTTTTGTATAATTTTGTCTTGCTCTGTGGTTAAATGGGTCCTTTGGGATCAGTCCACGGTCCTAGTAAACAAATAAATAAATAAAATTAAAATATTTTGTACCTGTCTTTACATTTCATAGGTTCATAGGTGTACACTAGGCTAATGTCCACTAGGGCCCTTATAAACCTAGATATACAACCCAAATGTGACCTACAGATTTGATCTATATAAGGGATGATTTACTGACTGCCACTGTGCATCAGAGACATAAGTACAGACTGGGGTGAAATTCTGATTACCCATCAATTTCTCCAAGTTGTGCTTAAACAGGGTTAGCGAGGAACTCTGCTTCACATGGATAGGGTGCCTGTTCTAGGAATGGGAATTCTTTGAGAAACATATCTGCCTTTCCAACATGTCTTATTTATGTTACAAGAAAAATGTAGGTGTTTTGTTCTAGAAGTTTTGATGCTGTTCATTTAGTAGATGGGCAAACAGCTCATCAAAATAGTGTCCATGGATGCCTTACATGCCAGGCAAAGCTTCCCTCTCACAGGTCTATATGATACAAAGTAAAGAGACAAGGCTTTATGACAATTACTGTAGGACATTAGGACATTGCATTTACTCCTGGAATTCTTATTGTGGACATTCCAGTCATGGCATGAGTATTATACTTTATGATGAGTCTGATGAGGGAAAAATACAGTGGCACAATGACCGCACTGGACCTAGATGCCATGCCCATACTTATAAGTTGAGAAGCACTGAAGAATTTTCTTACTATTTTGGACACATGTTGGTTAAAGGCTAGGCTGCTATCTACATGAGTTTCTCTTTGGTTTCTACTTCTCATATGTCAAAGACAAAGTCAAAAGCCTTTGGCTGACCAAGTTTGCAGATGATTACAAACTGGGAGCAGTCAAGGAACCCCCGTCCAAATGAGGACCCCCTTCAGGAAGGTCTAATACAGACAAATGCTTAGTGCTTAGTCATGGTTTAAAACTGAAAACCAAGAAATGCATTACAGTACCTTTTGGAAAGTTTGCCACCCTAGGTAACTATGTCATAAATAAAACACCCTTAAAAGTTGATTCACTAAGTCAGGGATCTGGGAACTCATGTATGTGTGTGTGTGTGTGTGTGTGTGTGTGTGTGTGTGTGTGTGTGTGTGTATATATATATATATATATATGTAGATAGATATATACACATATGCACACACAAACACATACACACACACACCCAAACACACACACACACACACACACACACACACACACACACACACATGCATATATATCTGTGTGTGTGTCTGTGTGTGTGTGTGTGTGTGTACACACACACACACACACACACACACACACACACACACACACACACACACAACCACATATATATATATATATATATATATATATATATATATATATATATATATATATATATATACACATAGCATCTATATCACTTTATCAAAATCTTACTACATCGAATCACTAAAGGTTGACCTCTAGTGATCGATGTAGTAAAACATCAAATAATGTTAAAAAAAAAAAAAAAATAAAAACTAACTAGCGTAGGCAGGGGGAAAGCCCCCCTGCACCCCGACACCCCCCCTACTTAAATATTCCAACTCCGAGACAGCACTACATCTCTCCCTACGGAGATTTACGTTTACCTGCACGATGTTCTGCGCTTTCGATGTTGTGGTGCCAACAATATCAGCATTGATATTGTCAGCTTTCGACATCGTGAAGTAGACCCTATTTATATATATATATATATATATATATATGGGTTCCTATCAGCAGACCGAAGACGCATGCTTTCAAATGCGTCTTGGTCGAACTAACAAAACCGAAACTGCAAAATATCAAAGCGGCATGTAAGCGAATTCTTTCCCTGGGAAAGAATTTGCTTGGCCGCTTCGGTACTTTGCCGTTTTTGGCACTGTAGTGCGGTCTCGGAGTTGGTATAATTAAGTAGGGGCTGTGTGGGGCACAGCCCCCCATGTCGGGGGGAGGGCCCACTTAATCTCATGCTTTAATGTGCTTTCTTTTTTCTCATTTTTGTTTGTTGGAACAGCGATTTTTTTTCCCTTGGAAAAAATCTCTGTTCTGACAGTTCGGTTTTGTATTTTCATTTACATGGGGTCGATTAATCACCATTCACTTATCTAAGCATTCGGTGATCTAATCTAGACCATATATATATATATATATATATATATATATATATATATATATATATATATATAAACACTAGAGTGGTCTTATTTTGTGTTGCAAACTGATTTTGAGATAGACACAACTTTGAGAATTCCCTTTAGTCTAAGCTACAGCGATTGTACAGTTAGTATGTATAAGTTAGAGGCTTGCAGGGATGAAGTAGTGTGAAGAACAGTGCATATAGTACTTTTTTGTTGTTACAGTGACTTTTAATATTTGCATTTTCTTAAATATGCTATACTTAAGTGTTCAGACATCTGACTGCTTGATGTTAGTTTTGTAATCATTAGTCACACAGCCATCATAAACATCTCCTGAAGTTATTTGCCCTCAGTGGATTCATAACCTAATTATCTTGGACACCATCTTGACTGCTCATCTCTTTTACATTCAAAAATCTCTAATTCTAGCCAATTTCTAAAATGAATACTACATAACAGCCTTCTTCACACTGACTATTTCTGTAGCACAGTCTTAGCTAAATATACTGCAGAGATAACAGGTCTCAGAATTTGTAGATATGGAGCTGCATTAGATCAAGGAAGTGGGTTTTAACCTAACTCTGTGTCATAAACAGATAAAAGA
Organism: Protopterus annectens; assembly: GCF_019279795.1. Classification (NCBI taxonomy): domain Eukaryota; kingdom Metazoa; phylum Chordata; order Ceratodontiformes; family Protopteridae; genus Protopterus; species Protopterus annectens. Next base: position 46,271,574 of record NC_056751.1, on the reverse strand, counting down.
CCTGACTATGACCTTGAGGACCTGAGTTCGAATACTGGTTTGGGTGGGGGAAGAAGTAAGGCAAGTGCCAGCTCACCTACCTTGGGGAGGGAGAGTTAGGTGGTGAGATGGGATTTTTTTGCCTCATGTAAGTGGAGGCTTGTAGGTAAAATAGATGTAACCAGAGATGTGGGCTTGGCTTAACCAGCTGATTATTGTAGCTCTCATTAGCATGAGATGGAAGGACTCACATGCAGAACAGGAGCAAAGTAGGCACTCACAGTGACATGGATGCCCACCTCAGACACCATAGGATAGGGTTAGGACATGATAGCTACAAGAAAGAGAGACTCCATTATCAGCTTGTCCTCAGTGGAGAAGGACTGAGCTGACCGAGTATGGAGGGCTAATCCATTGGTTTAATTTGTCACATTGTATGTACATATGGGTTTTAGTAGACTTAACAACTGGAAGCATCCTGTGAACTTTTGTATTCAATATCAAGTCTCTTATTAAGTAATAGAAAAAGAAATACAAACAAGTCAAAAAGTTACATTAAAACCTTAATTAGTAATCAAAATGTTACAAAAGCACACAACATGCTTTCTCTTCAATCCCCATCAAACCTACCTATTCTTACTCCAGTTTCACTCTGCTGACACCATAGAGTAACAGATAACAGGGTCAAATGGAAAATAATGTGTTTGCCATTACTCCAGGCTGCTGTGACTTTGAAGTTAGAATAAACACATACAGGGATGTGGAGACAAAGTCACACACAGCACAAGAGCAGCAGGGATGCTTATTTCCAAAAATATTTTAACATCTGTCAGTATATTTTATAGCTATAAATTAATCTTTTGTGTTTGCCTTTCATTAAATCTAGTTATCTGCATAGTGGAGCAGGTGTGTTTATCTCTTGAATTGCAGGTAACTGAAACAGAGCTTCTAGTACAACCCAATCATGTTTCTTCTGAAAATTTGTACTGTATGTCTGTTATATTCTAAAACTGTAAATATATAATGACCCTACCTCAGGTGAACTAAACATTTATGAATCATTGCAAAATTCTTGACTTTCTTTCATTTTAACTGCCCAGATGTCATCTATTTTACAAGTCATTCTGTCTCCCACTCTGTATCACAGTTCTATCTAGTGTCATAATGCATTTTCTTGTTGCTGTTTTACTTTTATTTGATAGTAACACTCTTCATTGCCAAGTAATTTAGTGCAGGTTGTCATCTGATACATTTTGAGAAGCAAAAAGAATTAAAGTTAGCAACTTTGAATGCTTGTAGCATAGGAAATATCCTTTAAAACACATAAGCTTAGATGCAGACATATTATATAGATAGCGATGAATCAGAGCCATGGCTCAAACCTTAGGATCATACCTCTCAACTTCTTAGCATAATAAATCTGGACAAAGAAAAAACAAACATGATTCAGTCTTCCAGACAACCAAGAACAGATACAAAGTAACTGGAAAAATAGCCAAAAAACAAGGACCAGCTGTGTTTAGCAAAGAGTGTTGTTTATTTTCTGCTTTCGTCCAAGACTTCATCAGAAAAATCAGAAACAAAAATCCACCAACACACAGAGTTTAAATACTTCTGTTGTCCAATAAAAAACACTTTCAAATTATGACATCACTATTTGTTAAAAAAACACATACTCTATTAAAACGTAAGTATATTACTTACATAAATGCACTCTGATTTTTTATAAAAACATTTTATGTTAACAACATCAGTTAAACCAGATTATTTGTCAGAATTTAACCTGATTTGCCATAGTGCTTCTCTTTGCTCTAACTCCGTTTTAAAATCTCCACCTCTCAAATCATAAACCCCTTGCTTCAAAATTGAGAACAAAAGCTTAGTATAGTGGGAACATTGTAATGTGTGCTTGTAAAAAGCATTCTTGATGTCTTTTCTTTTTATATTGTAGCAATGTTCCTTACTTCTTGCACATAATGTTCGGGTAGTCACCCCTATGTAAAAAGCAGTGCAATGAGAACAACCCCCTATATAAACTAACCCTTTGGCTTTGCAGTTGAAATGACGTGGTACTCTAATGTTATATGGTAAATGTGCCAAATTGATGAATTGCCCTTCTAACATATACCAGCACACATAAAAACTGCCACACTTGTACATGCGCAAGGGTCTAGTGATGTTCTTTACACCATCTCTAAATGAGACTTTGCCTTTCTCTAACAATAATTTTAAGTTGTAATGATTCCTATACACAAATTGTGGGCATGAGCCCACTATCGTATAGAGATCCTGGTTCCCCTCAAGTATTTTCCAATTGTCTTGTATTATATTCTTAATAAACCCACTGTCCACTGTCATATTCAGATTACAGTAGACTTTCTTGTCCAGTTCGTCTTTTCTCTTGTTCTTAGGGCTACTAAATGGAACTTTGAGTATCTGTGGATAATGTGTCATTCTTCTGTCTATTATCATACCAGCTGCCATTCTTCAATGATCTTCTTTATACACCCTATCCATAAATAACCATATAATAATTTCAACCTCTTCTAAAAAATGTGAGTGTTCACTAGTCATACGGCTCGTCCTAATGAACTCCCCTTTGGGTATATTGTCCTTCATAAATTGTGGATGTAAACTGGTGTAATGTAAGTAACTGTTGGTGAAGGTATTTTTTACAATGAATCCCACTCCGATATTTTTGTCCAACTGTGTCCCACTCTATGGTGACATCCAGAAAAATTAACCTTTAAAAAAATGTTTAAACTATAAACAAACTCATTAACTTTACCTGAATCACCTTCTATTATAAAAAACAGATCATCTACAAATCTTTTAAAATACTTCACTTGATATTCTTTCATGAGTCCATCTAAAACCACATGTTGCCACCATCCCATGACAATGTTTGTGAATGAAGGGGCTGCTGGAGACCCCATAGCAACATCTCTAATCTGTTTAAGAATTTTTTATTAAACATAAAATAATGATTGTTTAACAAGACATCTATTAATTCAGAATAAAAATTGTGTTTTTCATTTGGAAAATCAGAAAATCTTGTTAAAATTTGTCTTACACAATCAGTTCAAACATCATGTGGGATACACATGAATAAAGATACAACATCTACAATAAACATGATGCACTTATTAGAATTGAAAAAAATGCTTCCGTTAAAATTTCTAAAGTTATTTAAAAAATCCCATGAGTCCTTCAAATAAAAATTCAATTTACATACTAGGGGATTTAAAAAAGAATCGACAACTAAGAAAATACCCTCAGTAATATAACTGGGGGCGAACACAGTAAGTCTAAATGGAGAATGTGATATGCTTTTATGAACTATCAGTATTCTGAATAAAACCTCGAATCTGGGTTTATCAGTATTACAAAAATCATAATTGGTTTTGCCAGGTTCCTATTAGAATGACGAAAATGCATTTTGTCGAATGTGTTTTCGTTGACACATGTAGGGCGAACAGGCAAAAGAGTGAAGCAGCTGTTCAGCTAATTCTTTCCCTGGGAAAGAAGTCACTTGACCGCTTCGTTCCTTTACTTGTTCTGAAGTGTAGTGTGGTCCCTTCTCCGGTATAGCTCCCGAGTGTGATTGTGCAACAGTTACTGACCTTAGGGTTAGGGTGCGGGTTAAGGTAAGTGGATATGTATGAGAGTGTTTACTGTTTTTAATTTTGCATTAGATGTATAGTTGAGTTACGTGCGTATGTGTTTTCAGCTGTTTACTTTTGTTTTGGGGGTAAGATTAGGGTTAAGGTAAGTGTGTATGTGTTTGGAACTGTTTATGTAAATGTGCAAGAGTTACTGACCTTAGGGTGCCGGTTAAGGTAAGTGCATATGTTTTAAAATGTTTACTGTTTTTTATTTCGTTCAATGTATGGCTGGGTTACGTGCATATGTGTATTTAGTTGTTTACTGTTTTTTGGGGGGTATAATTAGGGTTAGGGTATGTGTGTATGGGTTTGGAAATGTTTAATGTTTTTTTTTTGGGGGGGGTTGGAACAGTTCTCTGGTTTCGACATTTTCAGCTTTCGCTGAATATGTGTCGATGAAACACCGTTCGCTGTTTTCAGCGTTCGGTGTTTTAATACGAACCCGATCTTCTATAACTAGTATAAACTTCATTCAAGTCAACTAGTTCATATTCTAGTGTGTTATATAACATGGTTACAATAATACTAATATAAATGTCTTGGTCCATTACCACAAGTGTGCCACCCTTGTCACTTTTCATAATTCTTATTTTGTGATTGGCCTTCAGTTTGTCTAAAGCCTGTTTTTCTTGGTTAAGTTATAATATTTCTTTCTATTTTTAGTGTTACCATCCTGTAACATCTCCCTAATTTTTTTCTCACAGATGGTTTCAAACACTTTTAAGGTATGGACTAAAGTCAAGTTATAACAGGAAGACTTAATAAATTTAGTAGAATTCATTTTAACATCCTTTAAAATATAGTTTAAGTTTAATGACTTAATATACTTCTTCAAGTTTAACAAAATACTACTACAGCTCTACTGGCTGGAACAAAATTTAAACCTAAGTTTAAAATTTTTAAATGGTCAGTATTTAAAACAAAGATAGACACATTTACTACATTGTTTGTCACTATCTGAGACATTCTTAACTGTCCGTCGAGCAGTTGGAAGTTGTCCTGTCCTTCTTCCTCATTGTTCTGGTTCTTGGAGCCTTCCCTTCCTTCTCTGAACTTAAAAAAACTTTTGGCCTCGCACCCAATTCATTGGTGTTAATGGAATGCACAGAATTCCTCATTTCAACAGAATGGGGGATATCTGGTGCACAACTGTGTAGAATATTCACTACTGAAGTTGTACCAGAGTAATTTCTGGTATTTCTGGCAAAGGTTTCAACAACTGGCTGTTCTCTCACCACCTTTTTAAAGTGAGAGTAGCCTGTTTTAAAGTTCTTAGTCTTGTACTGAAAATGCTGGTTCTTTTTATTGTTGTTATTAGTTTTGGCCACTGTATTAGAGACCAAATAAGCTGTATCATTTTCATAAACTGTTACATCTCTTATCAGTTTACTACTCTTTTGTTTGATCACAAATTCTTCATGTTTTTGTACTTCTTCCAAAATGCCATGATAATTCTCTACATTCACAAATTTTGCTGTGAAAATCATTTTAAATAAGCTGGTCAATTTTGGTAATTTGTTCTTTTAAACTGGCCATAATTGCACAGCTGTTTTCAATTAATAATTTCAAGAAATTAGTACCTGCATTGTTAAAAAATTCTCTTAAGGTGACAAAAAAGGTGCTGGTTGATTCAACTCCATTAAGACATTTAAAGAATCTTAAACCTTTTGGTACAATTTTTAGTTCAATGCAACATTGGAAATATTTGTTCTCTAAGTCTAGACTTTTGTGCTTTTTAAGCAGCCTGCTTAAAGTTCTATAGTATTAACCAGTCTTTCAGAAGTGGAAAATGGATCTGTTCCACTACTGAGAACAGATGCTACATCTGCATAAGTCATACTAGTTTTAGAAAAAACATCACTGCTATTACCTTGTGCAGCCATAAATTGAACTTGATAATCCACCACTGTCTCAACATCATCATCCAAACTAGAGTATTATTGGTGCTCATTGACACATTCTGGTGCCAGCAACTGCAAGGTTTTTTGAATATCAGTCACCGTTTTCAACAACTGTGCCATTAATCCATGTTCTCCATTGCCAGGTGTAGAATGGAAGCTCACATCAAGAAGCAAATCTCCCTTATTTTCAGCCATAGTGAATCACAAACCGACTAGGAAAAACCAAACACGATTCAATCTTCCAGACAACCACGAACAGAGACAAAGTAACTGGAAAGACAGCCAAAAAACAAGGACCAACTGTTTAGCGTAAACTGTTGCTTATTTTCCACTTTTGTCCAAGACTTCATCAGAAAAATCAGAAACAAAAATCCACCAACACACAAAGTTTAAATACTTCTGTTGTCCAATAAAAAAAATCTGGACAAAGCCTAAACTAAAAGTGGGGACAAATGCCAAAAAAATAGGGATTAATTTTAAATCTTGCCCTTTTGAACCTAAAATGTTGCTGGCATAATAGGGTTTGTGTTAGCATGGCGTTTCTAAAAGATATGGAGTCTGAAATTCAAAGGTGTCTTATCATTTAGTGACTTCAATCCTCAGTGATTTGCCAGAAAACCACACATTTTATGAGAAACAGACCAACAATATAAAGCATAAATCTGGACATTCTGTGAAAATCTGGTCTTTTTAGAAAGGTGTGCCTTTGATATTTTTGATTGCATTATGAAACAGTGTTACATCTGCCAAAGCCAAAAGTCTAGCTTCTGAATTGCTGCGGGAGTCCTCCTTCTAGTATCTATAAACATATAATGTTCTATAATTCTCTCCTCACTTACTGCATTTGTTTATGACCTAAACTATTATGAGAGGTTTGAGAACTGTTGACTAGAGGCCGCCCAAAGTTAATTATAATGGTTGTGTGTGTATCAGTACAGATCATCCACAGCCTACATCTATAGTTCTCAACCTTTAAGCAGACAAATCATGAAAAAAGCCAAAAAATAATGAATGGTAAAGATCCAAAACTGCAGACAGATTTTAAATATTTTTCTTACAGATTTAGAAACTTGCTAGAATAATATGCTTTGCTATAGAATGCATTTTCTGAATGATATTAAGTCTGAAACTGAAATGCCTATCATTATTTAGTTACTGGAATCCACAACAGTTTGCCAGAAAAACAGGCATTTCATGAAAAAGTCACCAAAATATGAAGCAAAATCAGGGACATTCTGTGAAATCAGGGACATTCTGTGAAATCAGGGATAGCTGAGAGGTATGACTGCATGTCTGACATTCTGTCATGCATGGCCCAGTACTAAAATGCAACTGATCAGTGGTGGATTTAGGCATGGACGCAGGGGCGTGCGCCACCCCCTTTTTAAAATCCATGCTTTTTTTTTATAATCAGAAAAATGTACCCACAAAATGGTACATTTTCTAATTTCAACCTACAGTTTTTTACTGTTTCAGTGAAACTTTCATTGAGCTATGGAAAAGAAAATGCAGTGTATTCGGTTGAAAACAGAAAAATGTGCTGCAAAACAACATGTTTTTCAGTTTCAACTTACATTTCCAGTGTAAGGTGCATTTTCTTTTTCACAACAAATCCTAGATTGCAGCTCTCACTAAATACTCCTAACTCAAATACATCGGAGATGCGATTGAAGGTTGCAGTTAGGTGATTTATATAATGATCCTCAATTACTCCTCCAGCTGCATCTTCTTTGTAGTTGAGTTAGGTGTGTTTGGTGACAACTCCAATCTAGGATTCATTGGCGACTTGTGAGAAAATAATCTGAGAACATTTTTAAGATAGACATCTTTGCAGTTTAGTTCCATCATCGATGAACTGCAATTTGAGTCTGAGCGCGAGGTAAGGTATTTATTTTTTCTGAACTTAAGAGGTACTGGTTTAAGGCACCAGAGTGGTACAGTTGAGACAGTACCTAATTTGGCGGGTCTATATCATATGAGCGAATCGCTCAAATTGCGAATGCTCATAATATTGAATGTACCGGACCTTGAAGTGCTTTTTCTGAGATCACGTTACAGTGAATAATGGGATAGTTGCTCTTTCCTCACTGTAGTGTGATCTCGGAGTTGGAATATATATTTAGCAGGGGGAGTGTGGGGGCGCAGCCCCCCCACAATAAGAAGTTCAGGTCTGGTACGTTCGATATTATGAACGTTCACAATTTGTGTGATTTGCTCATATGATATACACCCTAACTTGGCACGCTAGCTTCTTACTGTTATTGACATACTAAGTCAGTGTGCCATCCATTTGAGTTCAACATCCAAAGTATAGTAAATATTTGAACAGTAAAAGCACATTAGTAATGAGCAAAAATATTTTCAGCTCATTTCTTATTTTTGAATGAGAAAAGTAGGAATGTGTCATTATATTATTAATGAGCGCTCTTGTTTACTGTGTGTTTCATGCCAGTTTATGTCACTGGCTAAAGTGAAGGACTCTCTCAACTTGTGAGGAACTAGAAGGCATTGTAGTAATTACTGAAATCACTATCCAAATCAATTAAATTTCACAGTACACTATTGTTGTGGATGAGATTTACTGTAGTAATGCATTATCTTGACTTTCACAAAGTTATTTCTTAAAAGTTTTACTAGGTGGTGGATCTGCCTCACCAAACATGACAGTTGTTAAAGTTACATGCCTATTTTATGTTAAAAAGTGCATCAACTTACCAAGTCTGCAGTGCAGAAATTTAAAACAGTCTTGGATGTGAGACTGTTGATACTGATTATTTTTTATTTTGGCCCCGATTCTAGAGATAAAGTAGATGGGCTTTGCTCTATATTTAAAATGTGTGACTTGTGTACCCTCACCATGCTATGCATACCTTCTGTTGTTCATAGGTTCATAGGCTGGTACTAGGCTATTGGCCCTAGGGCCTATACAAGCCTAGCCAAAAATGTGCACTGGCTTTCGCCACCCAAGAAAATTATTTTCCTGTGCCCCTGTCAAGCAGAGCCACAGAGGTGATCCCTGGGGTGAATTTCCTATTTCCCATCCAATCATCAAGATTTTTCTTAAAGAGTGCTAATGAGGAGCTTTGTTTGATATAGATAGGTAGTTTGTTCCACAGTATGGGAAGTCTCTGGGACATGAATCTATCCCTCCAGCGTGTTCTGTTCATTGTGGTGACAAGGTTTAGGTCCCTAGAGCGTGTAGCTTGGAGGGATTGAGATTTCTTTAAGTGCAGCATGTCCAACAGCTCTGGGTTTCACATTGCTTTGTATGTTAGGCAGAGATCACCTCTGAGTAGACGATATGCGACGGAGTAAAGCTGGAGTTTTTTGAGACGGTCTGCGTAGGGCATCTATTTGAGGCCAGTAATCCTGTTTGTGAGGTATTTCTGCAGCCTTTCCAGTTGTTGTAGATGTCTTGTGAGGTACATACCAAAAGGGGCGTTGTACTCTATAATGGGTCTAATGAGTGACGAGTAGAGGGGAACAATGACCTCTTTTTTCCTGGATGAGAACCCTTTTGTGATGAGATGTGCCATGTAGGATTTCCTGACTACTGTGACGATGTGATTATCAAAGGAGTGACTACTGTCCACCTGTGTCCCAAGGTCTCTTATCACACTTTCAGTGTTAAGTAGACTACTGCCTATGTGGTAGCTCATGGGTACAGAGTTTTTTCCAAAGGGGATGACAATGCACTTTTCAGCATTGAGCTTGAGGCCATGGCATTGACATCAGGCATCTTTCTCAGTGAGGCCCTTTTGTAGGATGTCCACATTGTTAGGAGTTGCAGTCATCTGCGAACTTCATTAACCAAAGACCTTCTGTGTTAGCCTGTAATTCAGAAAAGTAGATACCAAACAGGAGAGGACCCAGGACTGAACCCTGTGGTACTCCACTTGTCACTGGTCTGAAGTCGGATCTGGAGTCTGCTACTTTCACAGTGTGGGTTCTGTCAGTGAGCCAGTTGGCAACCCATCTTGTGACATATGGATTTATACCTAGTTTAGTGATTTTATCTATAATTCCAGAGTGGGGGATGGTGTCAAAAGCCTTTGCGAGATCTAGATAGGCTGTGTGAACCACTTTACCCGTATCTACGGCTTTGGTGACTGCTTCAAAGAAGTCAATCAGGTTTAGGAGACATGATCTGCCTTTTACAAACCCGAACTGGGTGGGGTCCAGAGTTTGGAGATTACCAATTTATTTGTTTATAAGTTCCATAATGATACATTCCACGGCCTTGCAGACCAAGCTCGTTAGGCTAATGGGGCAGTGGTTCCCAGGGTCCGTGGTGGCTCCCCTTTTGTGGAGTGGGATAACCATTGTTGTGCGCCATTCAGTGGGCACAAAGCCTGAGGTGAGGCTATGATTGAACATGGTGCTTAGGTGGGGTGCCATTTCATTCTGTAGTTCATGTAGAATGCAACCTGGGATATTATCAGTTCCCATGGATGCCGTGTTCTTGGCTTGGGAGAGTGTGTTTTTTACCTGTGCAGCCGTGATTACAGGAACTTTGCATTCTTCTGGTATAGCAATGGGCCCTTCGGGGGTTGGGGGGTGAAATTAGCACTGAACCTATCTGCCAGGATGTTGGCAATATCAGTTGGTTCTGTATATTTAGTGCCATTGTGTTGTAACTCAGAGCATATCTGAATGTTGTCATTGAGATTCTTGACACAGCTATAGAATGCTTTGTGGTTGTCTTTAGAATCAGTGGTGATTTTTTTTCATAACTAGCTTTGGAGGATTTTATGAGGGATCTCAGATTCTTACTGAGGCTGACCAGGAAGTTCTTCCAGTCATGGGATTTTACTCTTTTTTGCAACAGTTTCTTTCTTCTGTTGTAGAGTTTGTTTATGGCAGGGGACCACCAGATTGACTTCCTTTTTTTGGAGGATAGCATCTTGGTTCTGTTAGGGATAGCACGATCCATGCACTCATGTAAGTGCTTATAAAGTGCATCTGTGTAGGATTCAGCAGTCATACCTCTATTGTCCATCTGCATGGGTGTTGTGAAGTTTGCCACTTCAGTCTTAAGAAGCGTGAAGTTGGCTTTGGAGAAATGTTTTACAGTGGTTTCCCTAATGGGAGGTGGGGGGCGGGATGTGGATGTCTAGGCTGATTAGCTTGTGGTTGGATCTGACCAACGAGGAACTGACCTCTGGTGTGGAACACCGGTCGCCCATGTTGGTAATGACCAGGTCTAGGATATTGCTGCCCCTGGTGGGGGTGTGGATAAGTTGATCCAAGGCATTGGAATTTATGAATTCCAGAAAACGTTGAGCAAAAGAGATGATACATGAGTAGTTTTCCCAGTTAATGGTGGGGTAGTTCAAATTGTCCATTATTAGGGTGTTGGGTTGTACCCTAATATTTTCCAGTGTATCAAGAAATAAGGAGTGGGAATCCTGGGGCATGGTGGGAGATCTGTAGCAAGTTACAATTTGGATTGCGGTCTTGCCCAGAGTTAGTTGCACTTGGATAATCTCGGATGCATTATGCTGAGCAACTAGCCTGGAGGTGTGCACATCCTTAATGAATATGGAAACATCTCCACCTTTAGTGTTTCGATCCAGGTTAGGTGGCCGAAATGTGTGGTATGAATTATAGCCTGGTAATGCAGGGGTGCTCTCTGGAGCCTTGAACCAGGACTCTGTCACTGCACAGATGTCGATGTTCTCCATTTTAAGGAGTGCCTTGAGTGAATGCATTTTGAGGTTTAGAATTCTAGCATTATGTGCTCCTGGGGAAAGCAGCATATACTAAGTGTCAGCAACTAATGGGGCTCTCATACTGGTTTGGGGATGGTTTTACCATCACACCATATATTTACCACATGGGATCTACCAATGTTGCCATTTCCCAGGCTGCGTACCACTAGATTGCAGTATGTGCTGCCTGTTCCTAATAGGAAATTCACTATATTATAAAGTCCTGAATTACATTATTTAAGTGCAACACACATCTTGTCAATGCCAAGGTAGCTGCTGTCAGCTCAATAATCGTTCTGTTCACATTGGTATATGAGCGCAGCACTGATGTTGTATGTGACTCTGGGCAAGTCGGTTATCAAGCAGGAGGTCCTTATGCATTGTGGGGTTACCTGGTTAGCAAATAATTAACATAAATAAAATCTCCACCCCAAACATTTTTTCAGACTTTCTTTATGTTTACACTGTTTTCAAAAATTAGCCAAGTCCTGTCTCTCATTTTCTTAGTTTGAGAACTTTATTTTATTCTTTCAAAATATATTTTACTTAAAAAAAAAAAAAAACTTTAACCATATTTTTCAAAAAAAAAATAAAAACAAAGAAACTGTAACAAAGCAGAATAAAATGAAATGAGGGTGAGCATCAACAAAGTTTTAACAGTCTAGAAAATGTTACAATATAATTATTAAAGCAGCAAACTGTTAAAGAACTGTATGACTCAGAATGATTTGTAGCCAAAAAAAAAAGCAGAGATGTGTGTGTGGTACAACTTTGTACAGTGTAGTTAAGTGAATCCTGTTTTGTACTCACTAATGCTTACTGATGCCCCAACTCACACAGCATTTAAAAATGGTCACATCACTCAGGCTGTAGCTCTCCGTCCTGCCAGCACTTAATGTATAATATTTTCAGCTGTTCAATGAAACACTATTAGAGGTATTGTTCTTAGATTTGCAATCCTGTCTGTAAGCAAACCATATATCTTGAAAAGGCATTCATTTACATTATAGACATAATGTTGTTGTTGTTGGGTCTTTTGGCTTTTCCTGGTTAGGGGTCACCTCAGCGGAACTCCGGTCCGCTAATGATTGGCAGTAGATTTTTACGTACCGAGTTTCCAGCTCTGACACACAACCTTCAACGAAGGTACGCCTATTCACGCATGTCTCCACACAGAAGACGCTTTAGCTGAGAATCGAACAGGACATCTTACTGTGAGGCGACAACGCTACCGCAGCACCATTATAGACATAATATGGCTTGATAAAGGCCTAATGTTTCTAAATGATGTTCAGTAGAAAATATACTCTGTAGAGTGCAAAGAGTATGCCTGGCTACACCCTTGCGCATAAGATGGCATTAGGAACAACAAAAAAGGAAAGACAGATTACCAGCAACAGGCAATTTCATCTTTAACAAGAAGAGTGACTTTCTTTCCACATGCTGTTGAATTTAGTTTATATTTTTGTTAGCATAAATAAGTTTGCACATGTTTTAGAACAGTAAGTATGAAACTGTAATGTCTGGCATTACTGACCGACTGTAATTATCATAGATTTACCAGAAGGGTTAACATTTTATGAGGGATGGCAAACTAGCAGGGAGAATCATAGACATTTGAGATGTGTCATCCACGTCCCTGTGGCTTTCCTGAAAGGGCAACATCAAAGCCATAAAGGACATTGTTTAAACATGTTTATGGGTATAGCCACAATTTTTGGACATGTGCACCAACTGGAATACCACTTTGAGAAATTGAAATAATATACATTTTTTTGAAAGTTCTACACTAACCTAAATTGCAATTTTTAACAGCTGATGCTGTCAGCTGCTTTAGTGACTTGTACACCTTTACTGTGTTAAATCTTTTATGAAATGACAGGCTTATTTATTTTACTTTTTTCTTCACATAAGTAGGTAGACTGCCCATGTCTCATTTTAATAATAATCCTATGTAGTAGATGCAGATTGCAAATAAGCAATACTCCAACTCAAAGTACTTGAAGTATTTATTATAAAAGCCAACAGCACAGTATATAATTAGACTATTAACAGTATTTTTCAGAAGGTGAAGTATAGAAGAGTTAGCAATAATGAAAGCGAATATGTGATACAGTAGTTCTCAGTGACAGCATACAGTAAGCTTCAAGCAGAAGTTTGCATTAAATAGTAATATGGGTTTAGTGCAAATGTTAACAGCAGACCTTTGAATAGCTGATACAGCAGATCAACAGAAAGAGTAGCTTAAATATTTCCATGTAGCTGATACACTCTATGCATCATGTTTACTGGTATATCTAGTCTTCACTTGATTTCCCTTAATGAATAAGGTATTAACAGGAAGAGCCCAAAGTCTGAAGTACTTCACTAAGACAGTGAAGTGAGACACAGACCAGCCGAAGGATGCTTTGTGAAGTAGTATAACACAACAGTGGTTTTGTTTTCCTCAGTGTTGCTCAATCTTTTACAGTTTTGAGTAAGTCCTTGCTAAGAAGATGGTACAGAGAGGTTGGTGAGGTGTAAGGCAAAGTTATTATCATAGATTGCTGTCTGGAAGTCATTAATCTCCTGGGGGATTGGTGAAATAAACCAGCAAATAGTGGAGATCCCATGCCAACACCTTGCACTACCTATGTGGCGAATAAGGTGGGGGTGGGGTATGCTGATTTGAAGAATACTTGAAATGTGTTTTCAATGAGGGTGTAGAGAAGGCATACAACAATATTTTATGGAATTTCCTGTTGGTAGTGTTGCAGTAATATATAGACCCAAGTCACTGATGCATACTATTCACTCCCTATATGTGTGGAGTGGACATTGTGCTTTTGGCATTACTAAATAAGTTCAGGGTGGATGTAAGGCTTTGTAAAGGCTGTCATCTCCTTCCTGTTTGTGATTTCATGGACAGGATGTGTTAAGTGCTAACATGTTTGCAGAAAAATAGTTTAATACCAGGGAAAAATGACAGAACATAAACCTTAAGGAGTATAAGCACAAGGGGTGTTATAAAACTACCGTGCAAGAGAGCCCTCGTAAAGAAAGCCTTGCCTATAGATGAAAAATCCATTTCAATGAATGTAAGACTTTATAGTAGCTGCCACAGAAATGTTCACCATGAAAACACTGTGGAAGGACATGAGCAATTGTTCAAACTGTCCTGAGTTCATGGTCTCTCTTGAGGGAGTATGGACAATATGTGCCACTTAATCACTGCATTGTTAATCACAATGCAAACCATTAACTATCTAAATAAATTATCAGATTACCAAGCCATCACATTTAATACAAAAATAATAGCAAGAACTCATTCCCTCACCACCCCCACAGCTCTGTAAATCTGCATAATATATACATACTCTGGGATCACACAGCAACATCAGCAAAGGAAAACATCCCTACCCAAACTGTTAAAGTATCTTGTTGTGACAGTCTCTGTGGTTCCACTAAAAAACTGTACCATGATAGCCCCCCCCCCATTTCTTTGCATTTTTTGTCTTACCCAAACGTGCTTAACAAGAATCAATCTCTCCTTTATGTGCCAAGTCTTCTTGTATTTTTCACAATAAATTCTGCAAACACTGTAGTTTGGTTATGAATGCTTTATTATGTACAGTGGAAATAGAGGCCAACATTATCCAAATATTGTCCACATTAACAGTGCTGATAAAGTGAAATAGACTGTATATTCTTCATAGTCCTTTACTCCAGAATAGTATCAATATGCTGGAATGATGGATGTTTAACCCGACTTCAGTACTCAGACTCGAGTGTCTGTACTGCAAAGACTTTCTGCATATCAGTGCAAACAAACTAACGTAACTGACTGCATCTGAAGTATTTTGTAGTCATACCAAAACACTGTAAGTTTCTAAATGCCTGTTTAGCCTTGGCTCCAAAGTCTTGTGTAAGATCTGTTTGTTCTCAATGTACTGCACATTTTGTTCTTATCAGTATTCTTGGATGAAGGTTATTTCACTGGAAAGTGCATTTACTGAAACTATATGCACACTGTGAAGGCCTGCTTTAATATGGCTACATTTCTAGACTTATGCAAAGAGAATACTGTATTTCGGTACATTTAAATGATACCTGATGTTACACATTGGGATATACCACTGGTATGTATAGGTATGAGGTGTGTATATGTTTGTCAGCTAGAGATATACAGGATTTTAGAAGCTTGCTTGTGTGTGTGTGTGTGTGTGTGTGTGTGTGTGTGTGTGTGTGTGTGTGTGTGTGTGTGTCTGAGAGTATTTACTTACACACACACACACACACTCACATGTACCTACATTTAAAAAATTAAAAAATAAATAAATAAAAAAAAATATATATATTTTTTATTTTTTATTTTATTTTATTTTATTTTACATTTGTTGACCAGGCTAGTCTAGCTGGATACATGTCCATTTTCAGTAGAGGCCCGGGGAGAAAAGCTCCATGTGCAATACAACAAGCAATATACAATGAAACAATATACAATAAGAACCAAAATTAAGTACAGACTTGAAAAAATATACAGAAGAACATTTGCAAAATACAGTCAAGAAAGAAGTACCAATAAGTTGTATACAAAGACAGTATAGATTAGAGCAGATTTGAAAAGAATAGGGGAAAAACAGTTTATGTTTTTTTTTTTTTTTTTTTTTTTTTGAAATGTTAACTGCGATATTACCAATAAGCATGGCCAGAGCAGTAATTAATGATGAGATACAGGTGTATATAAGAAGAATTCAGTCAAAGATACATAAAAGCAGATCTTGTAGGGAAGGCTAGTTGAGGCAGGAGGTAATTAGTGAGAAGAAACAGCAGTTAGTCAGGGATAGAACAGGAACATAGCCAGTGTGTCATGAGATAAAGCTTGAGCTTCTTTTTGAAATTTGTATGAGACGGGAGAGTTGTGAGTTCAGTGGGTAATAGATTCCATAGCTTATCAATGGTATTACAGAAGAGGGAGTCACCTGCTAAATTGTTGGATCTACAGGTGTTAAACAGAAGTTTATTAGAAGTGCGTAAGTTTTTAGGATTGTGGTAGAGGGTAAGTAGGCTTGAAAGTATAGGAGTATTGGAGGGTTGATACAGTGTTTTGTGGGCAATAGTAAGCTGTGAAAAGTGCAGATGGTGTGGAAACTCTAACCAATCAAGTTGTTTAAAATTTAGACAGTGATGGGTACGGAAAGGAGTGGCAGCAGCAAATCTGGCAATATTATTATAGGATACAGTCAATTTGTTAATGTTGGTTTTAGAAAGGTTTGTATAAATGGGTGAGGCATAGAGTAGTGTAGAGATGAGATGAGTTATGGCTATAGCAGTCCTGGCTGCTGGAGTAACAAAGGGTTTGATTCTATAGAGGGTTCCAAGTTTCTTGTTGACTGTTTTTATAGTACTGTTAATATGTGTGTCAAAGTTGAGGTTGTTGTCTATAGATATTCCTAGGAGTTTGGTAGATAGGTCTGGAGAGATAGTAGTACCATTGTTAGATGTGAGTGTAAAATGTGTAGGGGTGGACTTGTGGGTTGGGGAGAATAGTAGCAGTTTAGTTTTCTTTGGATTTAGTAGGAGGCAGCGGTTTGTAAACCATAGTTCAACAGTATTAAATGCTTTCTGGGTGATGGTCTGCAGTTCAATTTGAGAAGTAGCTGAGCAGATAATAGTGGAGTCATCTGCGTATTGAATGCAGGTTGAATGTGGAATTGCTGACTGAAGATCATTAATATAGATGGAAAATAGGAGCGGCCCTAATATGGAGCCCTGAGGGACACCAAGGGAGATGGGGAGGAGATTAGAAAAATTATTGTGCCAGAGAACCGCTTGTTTTCTGTTATCAAAGTAAGAGTTGAACCATTTGATGGCTAATGGGTCTAGTGATAGAGATTTCATAATATGCAAGAGCAGCTGGTGATGAACCATGTTG